>NC_136068.1:1117763161-1118063161 GCF_964261635.1 Lissotriton helveticus | reverse complement strand
TGCCCTATAAAAGAGGACAGTCTTCAACCCCTTGTGAGTGATCATATTCTTGTGGCAGAACTAATAATGGAAGACCAGCTGGAGAGAAGCAGGTTTTTATTTCAGCAGACATTAATCTCATCACGAACCATCTAAACCCCCATAACACAACATCACAACACAACACCAACACAATATGTTCTATGTTTCATTGTGTATCTGTTAAGCGTTCACCTATAACTCATACCGATCGCCTTTTGAGAAGCAAGCATATCTGGGTAGTGTCTTAGCTTAAAAAAAACGTTGACATTCTTTTTGGTGCCATTATGTACTAGCTTCTTTTACCTAAACCTGGCACTAGAGCTGTGGCACCCAGTTCCTAGCAGATACAGAGAGGCTGATTAAGGCTAACTTTACAGCCCTGCTGTACAGTTGGTCTTCTCTTTTCGTTGTCCAAGTAGCAGCAGTGTCCTTCTGGAAGACATACAACAAGTACTGGGCACATGTTTGGAGATAAACAGTATTGATACAGCGAGATTTACATTAAAACAAGTCGACACCAGTGGTATAATAAACAGGATGTTTATGTAGATGGTCTTCTTCAGAACAAACAACGCCAGACGACAAGTGTTTCGTCAACAGGGCTGAAATGGCGTGATAAACGGATCTAATTACCGATGATAATTCCAACCCGGTCAACGGGTACATGAAGAGAGCCGTGGGTAAGGCAGGAAAGGATGAGGGATAATACACAGGCGGGTAAGTCTATGTGGCCAAGACTATGCAGTTCCGGGTCTGGGTAGTGCTCGTCTCGTCTCTGTGAGTGGGAGAGACGAGACAAGCTCTCTTCATATACCCGTTGACAGGGTTGGAATTATCCCCCTGTTGACGAAACACATGTCGGCTGGCGTTGTTTGTTCTGAAGAAGACCATCTACATAAACATCCTGTTTATGATTCAACCGGTGTCGACTTGTTTTAATGTAAATCTCGCTGTATCAATACAGTTTATCTCCAAACCTGTGCCCAGTACTTGTTGTATGTATTTCCAGTGTCAAAGGTTCTTATCTTTGGCTATTACAGAGGTTTAGGGTCTTCCTCTATACTGGCTGCACCATTAGAAATTGCGCAAAATCTAACCACTCCCTAACCACTTGTGTGACTGCTAGAGCGCCATTGTCCTGCTCTCTTTTAAACCCTACGCAGGCCTTCAATTGCAGTCCTTCTGGAAGACGTAAGTAAATGTCATCCCTTAAAGCGGCAGACACATTCTTTCAATAAAGGTAGAATGCTGAGTGAAGAGAGAGGAAGCGTGCATCAAACAAAACACATCAATCACGGTCAATATGAAGGAGCGGCAGGGCTTTAAGTGGGCGGAGTCTCACCGGCAGTTTTTAGGTCTCGCCTACGCAGCACACATGCGCTGCCTAGGAAAAAGACCTTTAGCAATCGGCACAGCTTTGCGGGCAAAAACGTGCACTCGTTGCATTGCCTTGAATGGCAACGCGTGCACGTTTGGTGATTCCCTTGCGGGAGCGAGCAGCGGTGCCAGGCGGCACCATATGTTAGCAATTATCGTGCGTTGCTGCTCGCTCCCGCAAGGGAATCCGGCGCAGGACCCCTCCTCTCTCCACTCGCTGCCGCACGCGCTTTTTTTTTGTTAACATGAGTTCTGAGTATTAACTGCAGCATTGTAGATAAATACTGCTTTCGTACATGAACGTTATAACTAAAATGTTTATATTTTTTTCTGACAATCCCCATGGTTAACAAACTTGTGTTAACGCGGGATTTCTGGCCTATTGTCGTTAATCCAGATCCCAATTCAGGTCGACTAAATCGTTGGTACCTGTCATTGAGTAAAAGGCAATCCACTACTAGGTTAATCAAAAAAGAACTTACGCCACTCTAAAGAACCACTTACCACTGGAAAAGGTTTAAAAGTTTATTATAAAACCAAAGCTATCTGGAGATACAAGCACCTCAGAATGAGGTTCAAAAGATAAACAGGTGTCAAGATAAACATAAAATCCCTAAATGCTCGTAGTCGACAGAATAGAATTACCAAGATCAGCTCAACGGTCATTAAAGTTGCGAGAATAGCTACGAGTTGCAACTTGAGAGTCATTTACAGAAAGGAAAATACAGGTTAGGCTGTCCCTACACTAGACTAAGTGACATCCCTACTTAACAAGATCTTTACCTAAAAAAGGTGTCAGCCGTGGTGACTTCCAAAGAAGATCACACACTTCCCTTAGTCTTTGTCTCAAAGTCGAAGTCTTGCAGTTCCCTATCTGCCTACCCATCCGCTCTCTTAGGTTCCTCAGATCATCTGCTCTAACTCCACCCCGGGGTGCTGTCCCTAATACAAAATCACTTTTCCAATAGGAACGCCCCTGGAGACGCCTCTCACGTGGTGTTGGTTCTGGCGGCAACTTCCATGCTGGTACTCCTCGGGACCCTTCGTTAAAGTTGACCTTGCTTCCCAGGCTTCTCTCCGGCAAGACGGTACCCCCTAGAAATTCCTGAAGACTCCTAATGGCCTGTGCCAGGCGTCTCTGAACAAAGCCTATTCATCATTCTCCTGATTAAACCCCCTCGCACCTGCAAAAGACACTTTCTCTGTGGGCCCCAAATTCCGGCCTCCATCATATCTTGAAGTCGTAAACTATTTGAACAGGCTTTACAGTTTGTGCCTAACACGACTTTTCCCTAACGAGCACATACAGATCAAAGAAGCGACTTTATCTATTCAGGCCTACTAACATTACATGAAACGGGCCTCTGCAATATGCACATTTAATTTCTTTGTTTAAACAGTATTCTAACTAACACACATTACTATAATGTAACACATCTATTTAAAACATTCTTCAATTCTATGATTAATAATACTTTGCAATAAAATGACATTAGAATCCAAGTTACTTAAAAGTGTAGCAGCATCTTTCGTTTCTTGTGAAATGCCATGTGGCCTACACATTTCCATGGTTTGCAGAGTTACATTTCTTTTTCACACAGCCCCATAACATGAGACGCCAACATCATTCTAACATTTCTACAAATCTCTACATTCGTTTTTCACACTGATATATGTATCCCTATTCAAATTAATCACGCATATATATATCTTCACTCTATAAGTTTGACACTCTTGTGTATTCTATTCTAAACTAATACAACGTGCTTGTAAATATGGTGCACTTCTACATTTTTCAGATTTGTGCTCTCTCAATTCCCCCTTTGATGACTTCCAGTAGTCATCATCATCTCAACACCCTCTCTAAGATATAGAGTATCAAACTGAAGTCGTTGCAATGTTCCCTCGTTTCATCTCCTCTAGAGCCCTCAGACTCCGGTACTGATTCTCCTGCATCGCAGCTAATCTCCTCCCCTGCTCTCGCATGGATCTCTGCAACCTGTTTGCTCTATACCATTTGTACAGTCTCACCAACCCCCACAAAGCGATTACACAAATCACTATTATGATGATAGGTTTCAATATGTACCAAATGATATTCTTTCCCAGGTTGGCAAACCAACCTCCAACTTTACCCATTCCTTGACCTACTTTTTCCCATACTGTTACCTTTGTCAAATCCTCTATCTCATGGTGTATTTCAGTAATGTTTCGAATGTACTTTTCTAGAGGTTTTGAATTGTCTGGAATGTAAGTGCAACATTCCTGGACCTTCAAAGCCTTACAGACTCCTCCCTCTTTGGCCAACAGAACGTCTAGAGCAAGTCGGTTCTGAAGAACCATTTCCCTTATCGATTGCATCTCTCCCTCCACCAGCATTAAAGATCTAGCAGTACTGGCGGATAGTCTATCTACAACTGTTGCCAGTCTTCTTATCTTAACATCATTTAGTGCTATCCCCAAAATAGGAAACATAGCACCAAATACATCTCCAACTACCTCCTCAGCGCTTACATCCCTTCTTCTTCTAGTTTGTTTTCCTCTCTTTTTGGTTTCTAAGTCCTCAGCATGGCATATTTTGGGGAAGACAATTGCTAAGTAACATGATCCATACCAATTATCTGGTAGTTTCACGTATGCATTTCTTCCACAAACAAAATACACATTCGGAATCACCTGCATTTCCTTTAGGAAATCTTTGGAGTAATACTCCAATTGGAAAGCATGTTCACAACTGACTTCTCCCACAAACACATTCTCATAATATGTTTGACTTCTGTGTATACATAGCTTTCCCCTTTTCTCTCGGTCTAAAGCTATTGGACCATTGCTACCCTTTCTTTGGTGTTCCCTTTCTTCCTGGGTCCAATCTGTTTTCCATTGTCCTGAGGCTTTTAGGATCTTTTGTCTTCTATATCGATCATCCACCTGCCCTATAAACCTTTTCTCAATTTCGGACACTTTACAAGTCAAATTATTTCTTCGGGCATGTGAAGTATCTAATGTCTTCCATGGAAGGAAAAATTTCTGTAACCTGTCTTCACTCTTGTAATAATCCCATTTATTGAGGTGTTTGTAATTTGGCACCTCTGGCAATATCGAGTCAAAGTTTGAGAAGTAATACTCAAACCCCTCACGTTCATAAAATATGCTCAGCAACAAACTACATGAGATTCCATAGGTCAATGGAAGATGATGATACCTGATGCCTTCATCTACAGAGGCTGGCAACTGCATGCAGACATAGCAGTTCTTCGCCTCCATGACATCAATATATTCATAAAGCAATTTGGCATAAGCATTTGATTTAAAATTCCCCTGTGATTCGTCTGCATGTAATCTCTTAATCTCAGCATCTAACAAAGCTTTCTCTTTCGCTGTGTTTTCCCCCTGTTTGCCAGCCGTAGGAGGCTTCTGTGTTGATACACTTTTTGCTTCTTTTTCTGCTTTCACATCATTTTCATGTCCCACTACATACGATACAGTAACCACTAAAACTATAAGAGAAATCACTACCACTAAAAGTGTGCCTACTATGCATTTTGCCCTGCGGTTCGGGTTGCCAGCCTCCATGGTCACAAGACAGTGTAGCTCTGGTTTTCTTTCGCAGTACAAAGTCTCTTTTCTTTGCTTCTCCAATCTTTCGAACCACACCTGGAAGCTGAAAATCCCCTCCGCAAAACAGTCTCTGAGTTCTGTAGCAATAGACAACCTTAGCCCTTCTCCATCCTCTAAAATGGAAATCCCTAATTTCTTCTTCTTCTTCTTGGCGCTAGGTTATCTCTCAATCTGTATTTACAAAGTTCTTTTCAAGGTCTTTAGCAATCCGGAATTATGCGTGTTCCAACAACTCCCACCACTTGCTCTAATATTTCCAAACGAAGAAGAATTCCCTCAAGTATTGGGCACCTTGAACAGCAAACCGGAAATTCAAATGTGTTTAGGATCAATTCTCTTATTCCGCTCAGAAGAGGAGGATAGACGATGTTGAGTGACAGCAGCCCTTCGACCTCCACTCCTGGTATCAGCAACTCTACTTCCACGGTTATAATGGGGTCAGTTCTGGTCAGGGTCACTTTCCTCACCCTCCCAGTTCTGCGTGCTTCGGACATCTGTAGCGAGGTAGGTCCACTCAGGAGTAGCGTATCTTCTGCAAGGCACCCGCACCCTCCTTGATCTTCTCGGACCTTCCTGTTCTTGTCCTTGTGCACTTTCTTCTGGATCTGAGTCTTCGGATATAGGAGCAAGAGTTTCCTCTCGAGCTGGCTTCAAGCTTGGCCTCCTCTTTCTTTCAGGCCAGGTAGCTGCTCCACGCCTTGTTCTCCTATTTCTTGTCCATTCACTCGGTTCTTGATCACTCTGAACTTGTTCTGTGTCTGAGTTGTTTTCACAGCAACTTTCTCCTTCAGTGGCAGCTTCAGTTTCACTGCCGTTCTGTCTTTCTTCTTCTTCTGGATCTGTGACACTCCCAACTTCTTCAGACACCCCCACAGCTTGACTGATCCCCTCTTGTGATTCTTCCTCCACAACTGGATTTTCGTTTGTGAGAGGAGCTGTTTCTTCAAGGGGTGCTGGAACTCTTCGAGTATGGGAAGCGTGGATCCAATTTGGCAGCCCTCCGCACTTCACGGCAGTGTTCGTCGTTAAGATGATCTGGTAAGGTCCTTTCCAGCGCACGTCTAAGCAGTTCTTCCGGACGTGCTTCTTCACCACTATCCAGTCACCTGGACACAGGTCGTGGCATTGATCTCTTGAAGATGGAACTTCTGTGGCCTGTACCTGAAGAGACACAGAATGAATGGCGTCAGACAACCCCTTGCAATAATCCAGGATCAGGTCATCTGTAATGTTCAACAATGCGGTTGTTGGGACAGTTGGAAGTCTCATTGCCCTCCCCATCAGCACCTCGTGTGGAGAGAGACCTGTCCTCCTGTCGGGTGTGCTACGCATGCTCATAAGGACCAAAGGAAGAGCATCAGGCCAACTTAAGGAAGTTGATGAACATACTTTAGCAATTCGACATTTCAGCGTCCCATTTATCTGCTCCACGATACCTGAAGCCTCTGGTCGATAGCTACAATGCAATTTCTGATCAATGTTCAATGCAGAGCAAAGCATCTTCACAACTTTGCTGTTAAAATGTGTTCCTCTGTCCGATTCCAGAGAGGCAGGCACCCCGAAGCGCGGTATCAACTCTCTAAGCAACAACTTTGCTACTGTGAGTGTATCGCACCTGCGTGTAGGGTATGCTTCAACCCATCTGGAAAATATGCATACTACCACCAGAACATACCTAAGGCGGTTGACTTTTGGCATTTCAATAAAATCCAATTGCATTCTGTTGAAGGGCCCCCCAGACCTCCCAATGTGACTCAGTGTAACTGGTGTTCTTTTCCCTATATTCAACTGCTGGCAAGTAACGCATCGCTTACACACTGCTTCTGCTGCAATCCTAAATTTTGGGCAATACCAAGTCTGCCTGAACACCCTCAGCATGGCATCTCTTCCCAAATGCACTGGACCATGTATCTGTCGTGCCATTGGACTCGCTAACTCCTCGGGTAACACTGCCCTTCCATCTGCTGAAACCCAAAAGTCCATTTCGCTTCTCACACAACCTGCTGTTTCCCATGCCTGCTTCTCAGATTCAGGTGCATTTTCTTGCATTTGTTTCAAATCTTCCCAAGTATCAACAGTTTCTAACATCATGCTTAGTTCTGTCCTTTCCTGAGCCCCAACTACTTCCACCTCCGTGAAAGAATAACCATGCTCCGCACAATAGCGGGCAACTTCGTCTGCATATCTATTTCCCTGTGACACAAAATCTGTATTTTTCGTATGAGCTACACATTTCACAACCGCAATTGCGGCTGGACCCTGTAATGCTTCTAACAGCAGTCGTACAAATTCTCCGTTTCTGATTGGCGAACCAGAGGAGGTCATGTAACCCCTCTGAGACCACAATTGCCCGAAATCATGAACTACACCGAAACCATATTGGCTATCAGTATATATGGTGACTCTAATTTTATTACCTGCTGTACAGGCACGTGTCAATGCAATGATTTCTGCTACCTGAGCGGAGTGTACTCCTTCCAAGCAAGCGGCTTCCACAACTCCAGTAATGGTGCAAACAGCATAAGCTGCTCTCAACCGACCAGTATCGTCCCTTAAACATGAACCATCAACAAAGAAAATTTCATCGGGATCAGTCAGTGGCTCATCCACAATATCTGGTCTGGGCTTCGTGCATAGTTCAGTCACATCAAGGCAATCGTGATC
The DNA here is from genome assembly GCF_964261635.1 of Lissotriton helveticus. Classification (NCBI taxonomy): domain Eukaryota; kingdom Metazoa; phylum Chordata; class Amphibia; order Caudata; family Salamandridae; genus Lissotriton; species Lissotriton helveticus. The sequence goes on along the minus strand of NC_136068.1, from coordinate 1,118,055,481 downwards.
TTCACAGTCTTCGCCTTCTATGTTATTAGGAAGTGGCATCAGAGTAGCAGGATTCAAGACAGAGCACCTCTTATGGGTCACGTTCTCTGCAGCAAGAATAACTTGCTCATAGCGCGTGAGCCTACTGTTAGTCAAGTGCTGGGTCTTGGTCCTGGTCATTAACAGTTCCACAGAATGAGGTACATACACCACTAACTGGTGTCCCATCACAATGCTTTCACAACGCTCAATGCTGACACCTGTTGCAGCAACGGATTTGAGACATCCGGGCAACGCTGCGGCTACTGGATCTAAGGTAGCCGAAAAGTATGCAACTGGTCTACGGGCATTTCCATGGACTTGCACTAAAACTGACAAAGCACAGCCCTCCCTTTCGCAGCAATAGAGGGAAAATGGCTTCTCGTAGTCCGGCATCCCCAGAGCCGGAGCACGACACAAGTCATCTCTCAGCTGTAGGAGCGCCATCAAGCACTCATTGTCCCATGGTACCGGATCACTCACCTCCTTGTGCGTCAGTTTCTGTAAGGGTTTTGCTTTCAGTGAAAAGTTAGCTATCCACTGTCGGCAATAACCAACCATTCCTAGAAACATCCTGACTTCTCTCTGGGTTGTAGGCGTGTTCATCTTCATGATTGCCTCTATTCTATCTGGTGACACCTTGCGCTTTCCCTTCTCTATCCGATGCCCCAAGTACTGTACTTCTGTCAGACAGTACTGCAATTTGCTCGGGGACACCTTGTGTCCATTCTCAGCTAAATGGTTCAGCAAGGCGATGGTGTCTTCCTTGCAAGCTTCTTCTGTTCCTGACGCAACAAGTAGGTCCTCTATGTACTGGACCAGAACCGAGTTCTGGGGCAGTACCAGACTTTCAAGATTTTTCTTCTACAGCTGATTGAAAATTGATGGGCTATCTGTAAATCCTTGGGGGATTCGACACCATGTTTAAACGCAATTCTCCATTTTAAAAGCGAAGAGATACTGGCTCTCTTCATCTAATGGGATTGAAAAGAAGGCCTGACAAAGATCTATCACTGTGAACCACTCAGCTTGGAATGGTATCTGAAACAGTATCACTGATGGATTCGGTACCACTGGACAACATGAAACAACAATGTTATTAATTTTTCGAAGATCCTGTACTATTCTAAATTTCCCACTAGGTTTCTGCAAACCCATAATCGGGGAGTTGCATGGACTTCCCACGATTTCCTTCAGTATTCCCTGTTGAATCATAGAGTCGATCACAGGTTTTATTCCTGCAATCGTCTCTTGGGACAGCTTGTATTGTGGCGTTCTTGGATAATCGACATTTGGTTTCACTATGATCTTCACTGGCTCTACCCCTTTGACCAATCCTATCTCTTCTCCTGTAAAATCCCATACTTCTGATGATACTGCCTCGCGTAAGTCCCAAGGAAGGTCCTCCACAGTCAGAGTAGGATACAGTTCTATGCATGTTCTTGAGTTTACAATTTTGAAGGTAGCGTCATCATCTGTCGTCTCTACCTCTACTCCCTGAGGTGTGCAGTAGATGGTACAGTTCAGCTTGCACAATAAGTCCCTTCCTAACAGACACACAGGACTAGAATCACACACCACAAACTGATGTTCATTCATGTAGTTTCCGATTTTCACTGACACTGGTTCCGTCAAAGGGCTAGTCATTCTCTTGTTTGCGACTCCTACCACCTGAATTGTTTCCCCCGACATTGGTAGATCCGGAACCACTGCTGATCTCAAAGTTGATCGAGTAGCTCCGGTATCCACCAAGAATGTTGTGGGACACCCTGCCACTTCAGCCTCAACAAATGGTCCTCTTTGATCCACTTCCAGAACTGCCCCGAGGGTACAGTCCTCTTCTTTGCTTACACGTTGTCCCGTCAATGGATCAATGTAGTAACATTTTTCCTCATCTATGAAAAGAGGCATTTGTCTAAAGACCTTTCCCCCTGTCGAAATCTTTGGTGGCTGCGGAAACTGAGCTCGTGGAGCCGAAGTCCCCCCTTTGGCCACCTTGATTCTCGGCACTAGCACCCCTTGAACTGGAACCTCTGGAACCTCTTCCTCTACCTCTAATTCTCCGTTTTCAGGGTTTAGGGACACTCGCGTCTCCAATGTCCCACCTGATGACACTGGTGGCACTTTGTCGTTTTCTTCAACGTAGCAATGTCAATTCTAGGTCGCACATTTTCCTCACTGTCCTTATTCTGATTGCTCGATTACCGTACCATTGTCCCCGTCCCCTGCTGCTGCTGCCCGCTCTTTCCAGCTGACTGCATCTGCACCACCATAAGCTTCTCTTTTAGCTTCTTTGCTTTGGAATCTATTTCGTCACTGCAGTACCTTGCATACCTCAAAATCTCATCTAATGGTCTGTTTTGCCAACAAATTAAATGTTGCTGAATCATCAAACAAATATCAGGTCTCAACCCCAAAACAAACTTTGACACAAACTGTCCTATATCCTTGGGGTCCATTACATCGAGTCCACTGTATTGTTTGAATGTTTTCAGCAATCTCTCATAAAACTCATGAACTGTCTCCTTGGGCTCCTGTCTTGTTCGGTCTATTTTTACCCAATCTATGTCTTGTGGTGGGACCTTATCCTTCAGCCAAGTTATTACTCTTTCATATTTCAACATTACAATTTCAGACGGTCCATTTGTGGCAGCATTCCTTTCTGGTTCTACAGTTGGCCACTCGACACTAGTCTTGCATGCTGTCCACAAATCTCCTGGCACCACAATGTCAAACAAGGTGTTCAAATCAATCCACAATACCTTTGAGATTTTCACAAACCTTTCTACCTGCTTGTACCACTCAACTGGATTGTCCCTTAACTTTGGAAATGAGTTGGTAAATGCAGCCAAATCTCCTCTACTCCAGGGCACATGTACATAGTTCCCATTCGATATTTCTCTCAAAGGAAATGCCTCCATCTGCATTACCCTTCCTTCCGGAGACATCACACTCGTGCTCCGCCTGACAGTACCACTTTTGGACCACCTCTCTTCCCATTTGTCCAGATCTCTCCACGCTCTTATTCCTGTTATCAGCTCCCTTATGTGTGTTTTTAATCCTGTAGTTCTCTTCTCATCTAAGTCTTGGTCTGAATACTGCAACCTATGGTTACTCTGTAATGTCTTTGTTCTGGACAAGTCTACCATATACTTCTCTGCCAGTTCAGACAGTTTCTCATGAATTGCTCTTGCCTTTCGGATAATATCCTTTGCTATAAACAGTAACTCATCTTGTTCGTACAAGTCAATCCTTTCTAAGGCTAACGTCCCATCTATTATCTCGTCCAGATCATTTTTTAAACTAGTGACGTCAAGTCTTTTGGCCTTTACTGCAGCTTTCAGTATGCTGGCTCTAGGGGGTCCATTCACATCTCTCCCATCCCAGCTCCGAGTCCTACGTCTAGGCTCAGGCGAGTTATGGGGAGTCCTCCCACGTTCCCATCTCTCCAGGTCCCATGCAGTTCCATCCACTCTGGGTGTATGGTGAAACACTTTCCCATTTCTCATAATCCCACAAGTCCCATCCTGCATGGTTTCCCTAGACGCATGGTAAGACATTCCGTTATTCCCCCTTTCTTCATCATATGCCGGTGGTCTCTGATCTCTCGACCCATGGCAAGATCCTTCACTGTTCCCCATGCTCCCACGACTCCAGTGCTGTTCATTATGATTAGGTGCATGGTGAGTACATCTAAACCTATCCCTGTATTCTTGTGTCCTTCGGTCTCCTTTACTTGTAATGAGACGGGATGTCTCTCCACATCCTGTACCTCTCTCACTTCTCTCCTGCCCATTTCCACCGTCTATATGACGTATAACTCCTCTGCTCTCCGGACTGTTACCATCCCACTCCTGACTGCTTGCGCTAGCCCCGCAGTGAGACAATGTTCCATTGCCTCGACTTCCCCACTCAGCCCCTGTTCTTGACCTGTGGGCTGGTGCTTCTGTGGACCCATCCCATTCTCTCAAGTCAGCTCTCAGCTCCTTAAAGGATTTCGGCCGTGGTCCCCTCAGGTCCATCGGTCCTCTCTGACCCCCCTGTTCTCCTGCGGGACCCACTATCGAATCAAATGGGGTGCTCCACGTCACTGGTCCTGGCAATTGCCTCCAGGCAATGTTATTTCTCCTTTCCATTTCAACTCTTTCTCTGTCTAACCGCATCTGTTCTTCCTCTCTGTCTCTCTCGGGGTTGTAAATCAATACTATAGGACCTATGGTAACGGGTACTTGTAGAGCGTCTGGCAACCCGTAAGACTCAACCTTCTCAGTAGTTGGCGTCTTCTGTACCACAAACCTTCCAACTACACTCTGTACTGTACTATGTTGAGGTGTCTCCTCACCTTTGGTAGGTGTCCACTCCGATATAGGGAGTGGTCTATACCCCTCTATGGCAGCACCACCTTCCCTTGGGAGTTCCTTACTTTCTGTCTCCCCAACGTTCGGAGGCGGTCTATCTATTAGCAATCTATTTATCAAGTTGTCCTCCGACTCGCTCTCCTCATCCTCTTCCATGAGCCTCTTTTCTCCTGCCGCCTCTCTCACTGTGTATAACTTATCCACCTCAATAGCCTGTACCCTCCATCTCTTAGCGTCTGCATCCCATTGGGCATCTCGCACTGCCCTTACTGATCGCTTCAACCTTTCTTGGCGCCTGTTCAAATTTCTATCGTGTGCCGCCCTAATCCACGCATTAAGGGCCTCAAACTGTGTTGGTCTAGGCGAAGGATTCAATGAGGACATAATTGCTTTCAGCCGATGTAGCGCCTCTAACCTAAACGTTCCATACTTAGGAAACGTCAGTTCCTCATTCCCTTCCGAAATCTTGCTCCATTCACTAATCCATAGTATAGTATGCAAGCCAACATTTGTTGCCATATAGTAAGCTGGTGTACCCTCTGGCGGTGCCTCTTCCCCGTAATAAGAGTTCCTTCTTTTTCTCTTAAAAATCTCTCTCAAACATTTAAAACACTTCATGTTCAAAACCTACAGAATTTCTATTTTCTCCGCGTTTGTTTACTTCCTGATGACAATCCACCAATCTCAGCACGGTTCTCGCTAACTGCCCTATCACAACGTGGCTTTTCACTGACGTCACACCAACCGCCCTATCACAGCACAGCTTCTCACTAACCGGCCTATCTCAGCGCGGCTCGCGTTGACGTCACTCGTCCCCCTTCGCAGCAGTTCCCCTCCTTACTCAGCTCGTCTCCGCGGTCATGCATGCGTCCCATTCATACTCTGAAAAATGATTACTTCCGTCCAAGCGATCACTTTTCTTGACTGTACGCCCACAGTCTATCTGCAATTGTCACCTTAACTGACGAAATGTCTTTCCGTTTATGTCCAGGCAATCGCCTTCTCTGATAGGTTACTTTCACACAGTAACTTTCGACCAGCGTCCGTTACTCACACACTCACTCTTACACTCCCCCTATCACGGTTCTGCGGGGGTCAATGGTACCTCATGACCTCCTTACTTTGGTCGACAATTACTCTGGATGTTCGATACACCCGAACCACTTAAGCTCTACCCCGAACTTAAGATTTTACCAGGTTGCGCGCGCTCACAACCTTCTCACAATCACACTACAGGCATTCAACTCCGCATGACATTACAATACAAATACAACACAAAACACCGCAATCTGTCCACGCATGACCCTTGTTATACTCACTCTCGTCCGATACTGCTGCTTTTCTCTCTCCGTCAGCACCTTCTTCGGCAGGCCACCTCTCGATCTCTAGGGACCTTGGGGTAAACTAACCTAGTCTAGATCACCTTCCTCAAGAAGGTAACCATCCTCACTCTGCTGCCAACTGTTAATGCGGGATTTCTGGCCTATTGTCGTTAATCCAGATCCCAATTCAGGTTGACTAAATCGTTGGTACCTGTCATTGAGTAAAAGGCAATCCACTACTAGGTTAATCAAAAAAGAACTTACGCCACTCTAAAGAACCACTTACCACTGGAAAAGGTTTAAAAGTTTATTATAAAACCAAAGCTATCTGGAGATACAAGCACCTCAGAATGAGGTTCAAAAGATAAACAGGTGTCAAGATAAACATAAAATCCCTAAATGCTCGTAGTCGACAGAATAGAATTACCAAGATCAGCTCAACGGTCATTAAAGTTGCGAGAATAGCTACGAGTTGCAACTTGAGAGTCATTTACAGAAAGGAAAATACAGGTTAGGCTGTCCCTACACTAGACTAAGTGACATCCCTACTTAACAAGATCTTTACCTAAAAAAGGTGTCAGCCGTGGTGACTTCCAAAGAAGATCACACACTTCCCTTAGTCTTTGTCTCAAAGTCGAAGTCTTGCAGTTCCCTATCTGCCTACCCATCCGCTCTCTTAGGTTCCTCAGATCATCTGCTCTAACTCCACCCCGGGGTGCTGTCCCTAATACAAAATCACTTTTCCAATAGGAACGCCCCTGGAGACGCCTCTCACGTGGTGTTGGTTCTGGCGGCAACTTCCATGCTGGTACTCCTCGGGACCCTTCGTTAAAGTTGACCTTGCTTCCCAGGCTTCTCTCCGGCAAGACGGTACCCCCTAGAAATTCCTGAAGACTCCTAATGGCCTGTGCCAGGCGTCTCTGAACAAAGCCTATTCATCATTCTCCTGATTAAACCCCCTCGCACCTGCAAAAGACACTTTCTCTGTGGGCCCCAAATTCCGGCCTCCATCATATCTTGAAGTCGTAAACTATTTGAACAGGCTTTACAGTTTGTGCCTAACACGACTTTTCCCTAACGAGCACATACAGATCAAAGAAGCGACTTTATCTATTCAGGCCTACTAACATTACATGAAACGGGCCTCTGCAATATGCACATTTAATTTCTTTGTTTAAACAGTATTCTAACTAACACACATTACTATAATGTAACACATCTATTTAAAACATTCTTCAATTCTATGATTAATAATACTTTGCAGTAAAATGACATTAGAATCCAAGTTACTTAAAAGTGTAGCAGCATCTTTCGTTTCTTGTGAAATGCCATGTGGCCTACACATTTCCATGGTTTGCAGAGTTACATTTCTTTTTCACACAGCCCCATAACGTGAGACTCCAACATCATTCTAACATTTCTACAAATCTCTACATTAGTTTTTCACACTGATATATGTATCCCTATTCAAATTAAACACTCATATATATATCTTCACTCTATAAGTTTGACACTCTTGTGTATTCTATTCTAAACTAATACAACGTGCTTGTAAATATGGTGCACTTCTACATTTTTCAGATTTGTGCTCTCTCACTTGCAACTACCGGATATCAGTTGATAAAATGTAGGTATACAGAGTTCTCAAGATTTGCTTTTGTTTGGCTTTCCTCTTTTTATACATTATGTTTAAGGAATACCATATCGGGATTAGAAGAGCATGATATAGCCCAGGCTAGCCATGTTTCAAACACTGTCATACATTCTCAGTCGGGCGGATTTTTAAACAAAAGCGTTTCAGGATGTATTTATTTATTTATTTATTTATTTATGGGCTTATATAGCGCTATGAATAAACTCCCAAGGGAGTACTTGGATGCCCCATCCCAGAGTGTAAATAGGTCTCGGATTGTGACATTTATCCATGCTTTCAACAGGGGTGTACCATTTTCAGCGAGATTCACGGGAGTGTGAAGCTCAAAATTCTAAACAAAAAAAAGTGGGACAAAACGAACACGGTTTTACACCCGACTGTGGGCCCCCAAAGTCAACTACAAAGCCCAGAATGCATTTAAATGGAGGGGCATTCAGCTGGTCACATCCCAAACGCCCCCCCGGAAGCTAAGCTCCTGACTTTCCAGATATTCAAAATGTCATTGTATAGGGCTTATTTGGTAGCAGGCTTTTTTTGAAATAGTAATTTACATTGCTGTATTTGAGCCGGTGGTCTCCGGTGCTCAGCACCTCACTTAATCATCCACACCAGCGCTTTTCATGAGCACCAGTTACGGGCACTTTTATTCATTAAGTGCTATGACGGGAATCACAGGATGTTGAGCAGACGCCTAGAATTACAGGATGTTGCCATGTTGACGCCTAGATTTAAACCTGCTCCCACAACCACCCCCCGCAACTCTTGCCATTATACCTCATGCTCTCCCTACTTTCATGTTCAGTAGTTAGGTCTATATAGGTGGAGCTGATAAGGAGAAATGGGCTGCTCGAAGCTGCCTCCTGACGAGAGCCCCAGCACTACTACTTTTTTTTTTTTTTACAAATAAACCACTGGTAATTTCTCAAGTCTGTTGGTTACTTGCACAGTAACCGTTTTAGCCGTGGCTGCCGTCCAAAATTCGCGAGCGTGTCAGAAAACAAGATCGCCTCCTTTTGGACAATGGCCTTCTTGGTGATTTTTCAAGACCTGGCAAAAAATACAAATGTTAAAAAAAATAATTTTAGGTGGATATTTTCATGAATACGATGAAACAGGAAGTGATGGTGAATTTCGAAATGTGCACGCTTTTCTAGGCCGCAGCCCAAGCATAAAGCCCTTATTGCAGCATTTCAAAATACTTTCCCATCTTCTCGTTTTCTCAACAAAGGCAACCGATTCGCAACTGGGCAAACACAGTATTTTAACAATATAGGGACAGCGTCGCCAAACGAAAAAGGTGAGGGCCTAACTTTTGGAATCATCGGGGAAGAAATGCAGTGCCCTTTAAAACCAGCTCATCCTTGCTTTCAAGATTTTCAGATTGTAAAAAGCTGGTTCTTGTGGGTCGCGTTCGAACTGTGGAGGAAGCGAGTTGAGTAGTGTTTTCTATTCCCTGGTGTGTCGCCGCACTCGGTTCGGGGTGGGAGGACGCGTGTGTCCTCCAGACTGTAGCGCACGCTTGAGCACGATGCCGGCAGACAGATCGCATCTATCTGAGTGTCTGTCCCGGGTTACCTTGGTTTATCTTCTCTGCATGTCGATGGTGGCATTTATAAACTGCGTGTGTGCAAGAGGTTTACATTAAGCGGGTGCGGAGGGTGGGGGGAATGCAGCTATGCCAACCCCAGGAGCACGGGGCAGATATTTGCCCCTGTGCATCTGGAGGCTGAAACAAGGGCAGTTACAGACGGAGGCTGCGCCTCCTCTCATGACTTATTGCAACAGCAACAACAGCCCGCAAACTGTCTAAAGGTAATTTATTCCCAAGAGTGACTTCTTTTTAGTGCACACTTTAAAGCCCCCTGTGCATGTTGATCAGAAGTACTACACCAAGCTTTTGGCAACTGACGCATATAGCTTATTCCTATAATACATATAACTAATAACTTGCATGAACCGGAGGCTTGTGCCGACTGGTGAATCGATTTTACATCAACTGGTGCATGTAGCTTGTGTCAACTGATGTCTATAACTCGTATCAACAGGCGTACGGAGCTTGTTTCAACTTAAGCATGTAACTTGTATCCATCGGAGGCTCCAGCGTGCGCCGACTGGTGCATCAAGGTGATGTCGACTGGTGCAAATAACTTATATCGATCAGTTGTTCGAGCTTTGGTAAACTGGTGCTTCGTGTCTGGATCAACCGGTGCTGTTTACGTCCTCTGGTGCTCTGTGTTTGGATCAACTGTGCTAATAGCTTGCGGCCTTCGATGCATCGAGTTTACATCCATATGTGCATGAAAAGTCAGGGCCGTGGATGCCATCACCACTGTTGGGGACTTCTTAAAGGGAGGCAGGCCAGCAGGACATACCGTTTTATTTAAAGAGAACGAGGGAACCCAATAGGTAAATAAGGACCCTGGGTGTCAATTTTACATTGTAACAATGGACCTTAAAAAAACATTTATAACAAGTAACAAATATAGACCAAGATGATGGCTATATTCCACGGTGTCTAGCCGGACACACAATTTAATCAATTAAATAAATGTTTCATCATTTGAAAGAGCAATACGCCCCTTCTCGCTTCCATTGAAGGGCAGGCAGCGCGCTACGAACAGTTCTGGCTCAGATGTACTTCTTAAATTGTAAGTGATAGGAGGTACCCGACCAAAAAAAACTATGATCACACTTGCCAACGTGGGCATGTTTTCTTCCAAGTCATAGGATGGCTGCTAAGTGCCCAGGTGAAGTTGTAAGATGATTTACCCTGAAGAGAGAAACAGTGCTGCACTATGTGCATAAAAAGGCCATCTTTCAATACATGTCATTCACCCACTTCTCCAAACCAGAAGTTTTCGTTCAACCTTCTCTCTTCTCCACCCTTCTTATTCCGCATCCTTCCCATCATTTCCTCCTTCCTGTCTCTCTCGAGTACATCCTTTCATCTCCTTTGCCTCCATCCCTCTGTTACGTCATTCTCCAAATTCCTCTTTCCCTCCATACCTTCATTGATTAAACCCTTTTCCCAGCTCTTCTTCACCCTCCACCCAATTTTTAACATGCCTCTTTCACACTCATCCTGCCCTATCTCAGTCTCCGTACGCTCTTCTTTTCTGCTCCTTTTCTCTCTTATACTGCCTTTTATCTTTCCTTCGCCCGTTGTCTTCTGAGCCTTCCTTCTATCCCACCCCTTCTCGCCTTCTATCCCACCCCTTCTCACCTGGCACCCAGCATCGCCCGTCTGTGGCTCCCAAGAGATGGTGCTGGTCTCGAGGCATTCTTGCAAATTTCTCTTCCCACAGGCAGCTCTGCGCTAATCTCGCGAGTGCTTGCGTGTGGGTCTGCACACAAGGCCTTCCTAAACAGTGACAGCCATCATGCCTTTTTCCGTTTTAATGTGACTGTCATTTGCCAACGGGGTCCCCTGCGTTCTTTTTTGTCCAACAGGGCAAGGCCCTCTGATCTGCACTTAGCAGGGGATGCGTTTCTTATGTAGTCAAATGAGTGCCTGTCATGCTGCTCCATGCTCACGCCCTCTGCCTGCTTGGGCTTTCGTCCTCTTTGCTGCCTGCTTCATCCACCCTTACATGTACTCTGCCTACTCAGCCCTCTGGCCCCTCTGCCTGCTCAGGCGTCTGTGCTCTCCGCTGCCTGCTTCATCCACCCTTACATGTACTCTGCCTCGTACATGCAGCAACTCCTAAAGAAAAGAACATTTCTATTTTAACAGACACGCTGTAAACTTATTGTTTGTTGCAGTCTTTTATTTTTTCATGTAAATTTCCGCCCGCAAATGCCTTTGTCGGTGGAGGTATAAGAAAGTCAGCAGTTCTTCTTATTGGTCATGTCTTTGGGTTAACAAAATATAGCTCAGTTTAAGAGGCAGCCGGTGCTTACCGATCAAAATAGATCTCACATTAATATCAACGACTAGTCAGGGGTAGTAAGCGCTATGTACATGTAACACTTTCTAATAATCTAAATTTGGCTAAAGTTAATAACTTTCATAATAAGCACAGTGAAATGATGCTTCAAAGAAATTGTACCTAAAATGTCACAGTAGTTAAGGACTGCATCACCTAGTGTACAGTAATTAGGCACTTGTAGTAAGAATCCTGTTGTGTGGGCATTCCATGTTCTGTGTTGGAATGCAGGCGATCTGGCAGTTGATGCTGGTTCTGCCTGATGTCGCTGTTCATTCTCTTGAGCTCAATAAACCTACTTTAAAGCATGAAGACTGAGCGATTTAATGAGCAACTCACTACATTATTTATGGCGACGATGCTCAAGAGAAAATAAAGAACCCATCTAACCTTGTTAATCAGCATCGAAGTATGAGCGCTGCGGAGCGAACGAAGAAACGCTGTTCAGTACACAACAGTAAAAGCAGATAAGTCACGCCTGGTTCATGTAGCATTTTGCAAGAGTTGTATGCTGGCTGGATAAACGAAATCGGAACTATATATTTAAAAAATAATAATAAAGAGCAGCGCGAGTCGTGGTTGGCAATAAGAGTCGCGTGTGGTTGGCAACGCTGTACACCGAACGAGCGTGTAGAAGTCGGCCATTTTAGAAACTGAAGATAAAGCGCATAATTGTGGACGCGAAGAGGTTGCCATGGTAACGATGTTTAGGCAATGAGAAGACGCGCGAGATACGAGATGCGGCGTTGTTGACATACAGTGCAAGAAACTAAGAAGGCTGACTAAGGCACGTGAACAAATGCGAGGAAGAGATTAAAGCTGAATAAGGCGCGCCGTATCAGAGTTTTGAAGCTGACTAGCGCGAGTTAACATTTACGCTGAAGCAGACTAGGCTTGCCAAAAGTAACGCGAAGGAATTTAAACGTAAAGAATGAAAAGTGAATAAACGGGTGAAAGTAAACAAGCAGAACTAAGCTGGCACTAAGTTTTATAACCAAGAACATTCATACTCTGAAAATAAAAGACTGGTGCATTACGTTTGAGACAACTGTGTAGTGCTTTACATTTGAAATAACTGTGTCCCCAGCAATAGCAGCCATGTTAATGGAAAGATAAGAGTTGTGAGGAAGAGTCACTGTGGAAATAAAATGTGCATATTCTTAGTGTAGCTTTTCCTATTTTGCTATCTTATGGGAACAGCGACAAGTCAAAGAGCATTAGGAAAGTGACATAAGAAATAAATACTAGAGGAAGTAAAGTTCTGCAGGAAAGTGATTACTTATGAGCAAGATGCAATCAGTCTCTCCACCACCACCCTTTTTGGAAACACCAGGCAATCCACCAATAGTTTGGAAAAAATGGTTTGATGCGTTTGAAACCTATTTGGGTGCAATAGGTGCGTCAAGATATCGCGCAGAAAGAAAGAAATATTTATTATTGCACTCATTAGGGTTTGAAGTCATGGGAAATCTTTAAACATTTACCTCCTTCAGTAAGAGACAACGCAGAAGAAGACATAGATGAATATATAGAGACAAGAAGAAGATTGGAGTTGAGGTTTGATATCGAACCTAGACTTGTTGTGATTAGACATACATTTTTCAAAAGAGAACAGTTACCGGGAGAAGATGTCAAGACATATGTGTCTAGTCTAAGACAGTTAAGTGCAGAATGCAAATTTGAGGGCTTCAGAGAACAATTGATTAGGGATCAGTATATATGTAAATGTACTGACAAGTCAATTCAACAAAAACTGCTTACTTTGGGCAATCCAACACTTGAAGAGACTATTCGTACAGCTAAAAGCATTGAATTGTCGTAAAAAGAGGTCAAGGAACTTGAAAAGAAGAATGAAGAAGCAGTTTCTGCGGTTAGGCCTAAGGAAAATAAGGCAGCGTCAGGGTTGCAACGTTTTGAAAAAACCAGTTTTCCTAGTTCACAACGTTATGACAGAAATACTTATTCTAGACAGGGTGACATTTGTTATAGATGTGGTAATCTTTCGCACAATAAGGGTAACAAGTTCTGTCCTGCAAGGAATTCAACATGCCGAAATTGTGGGAAATATGGTCACTTTGCGATGATATACCAAAATAATAGACAGGGAAATTCAGTTTTCATGAACAAATCTCAAGGACAGGGAAATGTAAGTGGGGTAGGAAATATTTCAGAGTTTAATGAAATTGCAGGTAAGGAATCTGATTCTATTAACAGTATCCAAGACGACCTTAGGGAGATGGTTGTGGTGGTACAGGAAGATGGAGTCATCACAGGAGACCCTTCAGATTGTGTTGATCCTTATGAAGAATTTGGTGTGGGTGATAGTACTTACCTTGTTAGTCGATTCAGGCGCAAGGATAACGATGATTACTCAAGAGTTGTTTAATGAAACTTGGCCTGAAAGAAAGATAGAGCCACCTGATAGGGCCCCTGTTTCTTATGAGGGGCGCAAAATAGATTTGGCTGGATATTTTGAAGATGTCCTGCAGTTCAAAGGTGGAAAGATACTTGGGAAGATCTATGTTGCGATAAAGGGGTTAAACATTTTGGGCTGGTTCCACCAGGGTCTGTTCCAGTTGGTTCTCAGACCAGGTACAAAGGAACAAGTAAGTGTGGTAGAATCCAACGACTACACAGAAAAATTGGTCTTCACATATCCTACAGTTTTTTTAAAGGGTCTTGGAATGGTTAAAGGCTTTACCCACGAGATAAGAGTGAAAGATGAAGCTATACCCATTAAGCATAAGGTGAGAACTGTCCCTTTTAGTGTAAGAGATAGTCTGGAAAAAGAGTTGAATGAGTTGTGCAGGAAAGGAATCATAGAACCAATAGAGTCATCCTTGTGGTTGTCCCCACTTGTTGTCGCCAGGAAAAAAAATGGAGACTTGCGCGTTTGTGTTGACTTACGCAGTCTCAACAAAAACATCTGGATTGACTCACACCCATTGCCGAAAATTACAGATTTGTTGTCACTCACAAGAGGTGCAAGATGGTTTACTAAGTTGGATTTAGCCTCTGCTTACCATCAGGTGGTGTTGAGTCAATCCTCTAGGCATTTGACGGCGTTTGTCTCTCCTTTCGGTAGTTTTCAGTACTGCAGGATGCCGTTCGGCCTCGCATCGGTGGCAGCAGTTTTCCAGAGACTAATGAGTCAAATGTTTAAGGACACTCCTGGAGTCATTGTTTTCCAGGATGATGTTTTGATTTTTGGCGAAAACAAATGTGATCATGACAAATCATTGAATCAAGTTTTGGAGATTATGCAGGACAAGGGAATTGTGCTTAAGAGTGAGAAATGTGTTTTTCTCAAAGATAAAATGGAATTTCTTGGACATGTTGTTTCGCATGATGGAGCGGAACCTCGTCCTGGTTTGGTAAAAGCCATTGTAGATGCATGTCCTCCTCATTCATTGGTCTCAGTGAATTTTATTGAAGATTTATCAAAGATTATGCATCAAGAGTTCAACCATTAACAAACATGTTAAAGAAAAATGTGCCATTTAAATGGGATAAGAATTGTCAAGAAATTTTCCAATGGATTAAGTTACAATTAGTAAGTGACAGAATTCTTGCGCCTTTTGATCCAAATAAGAAATGTATTGTGACTGTGGATGCTAGTGGTTTTGGTCTTGGAGCTGTGCTTACCCAAGAAAATGGCCACGTTGAGAACACCAAAGCATATGCTTCAAGGGTATTACGAGGGGCTGAAATGAATTTCTCTGTCATAGAGAAAGAGTTATTAGCTTGTTGGTGGGCGGTCAGGAAGTTCAATCCATTTGTCTGGGGAAGTCATTTTGTGATACGAACAGATCATAGTCCTTTATTCTCTATTTTAACTGGTGAGAAGATTAAAGAACATACACCAAGGATTGCTAGGTTGTCAACTAAATTACTTCAATATAATTTTGATATTGTCTACTTACCTGGAATGAAAAATGTAAGGGCAGATTATCTCTCGCGTTTTCCAGTTACTGGTAATTGTTCAGATTTTGAGAAGGATGATGATCAGGAGGATTGTTTTGTTGCTGCTTTGGATGTTGAGGGAATGTGTGCTATAAATGAGGCTGAGTGGAAAAGGGAATTGATGAAAGATGAGGTACTTGTTCAAGTCATCAAATTTTTTTAATCAGGTTGGCCGAGAGAGAAGAATGTACCTTGCCAGTTTCAGACTTTTGTAAAAATTGCAGATGAGCTTACTGTAGAGGACGGTATCCTTTTGAGGTGTGGAAGACTTATACCCCTAGAGAGTTTGAGAAAACATCTAATTGACGGTGCACATGAAGGACATTTAGGGAAAACTTTCACGAAACGTAGGTTGAGAGATGTGTGCTGGTGGCCGCAAATGGATGTTTGTGTGGACATGTTGGTTGATAGCTGTGTAGTTTGTAAATCCTCTGACAAAGGTCACAAGGTAAGGACACCCCCTTTGGAACCAATTGAACTTCCGGAGAAAGCGTGGGAGAGACTTGGAGTTGATTTAGTTTGTCCGTTCAATCTTTTACCATCTTCGTCACGTTTTGCCATTGTTGCCATAGATTATTACTCTAAATGGCCGGAGGTTCATTTTATCAATGAGCCAACCTCAGCTAATGCGGTTCACTTTTTAAAAGATATTTTTCTGAGGGAAGGTTTTCCTTCTTATGTCATGACGGACAATGGTGTACAGTTCGTGAGTTCAGAGTTCGAAGTTTTTTTAAAACAAGGTGGTGTTACACATAAGAGGAGTTCTTTCTATCATCCTCAGGCAAATGGCCTTGTTAAAAGGATGAATCGGGTACTCAATAATTGTGTGCAGTGGGCTATTGCTAGCAAATGTGTGGTGGAGAATGCGGTGCGTTCCATGCTATGGTTTTATCGCACCACAGCGCATTCGTCGACTGGGGTGTCTCCTTTTGAACTTCTGAGAGGGAGGAAACCTTCTACCAAAATTTGTCCTGGCTGGATGTCAAAATGGGTGAAAATGGGTGTTATTGATGGATTTGTAAGGGATAAAGTTAGTGAAGCTCAAGAAAGACAGAAGGTTTATTTTGATGAGAGGAAGAAAGTTTTATCACAAAACATTTGTGTTGGAGATGTTGTTCGTATTAAAAATCCTGTTCATGTTACCAAGGGAAGAAGTAAATTCTCAGAACCTTTAGTTGTGGATAAAGTATGTGGAAATGCTGTGCGTGTCAATAATAAGAATTGGTGGAACATTTGTAAAATTGTCAAAGTTAAAAATGGGGACGTTGACTGTAATAACAATTTGACTAATTCAAGTTCTTATGCCAAGAATGTAAATGATAAGTGTAATGATGTTGACTTTGTGCAAGAACCTCGCAGGAGTTTGAGAGTTTGTAAAATTCCTGTCAGGTTCAGGTAATCTTCTTTGTTCTTTTATTTGCAGTTTTCCTTTGTTCTTTTATTTGCAGTTTTCCTTTTGAGCATTCTTTCATTGTTCTTTCTTTCTTATTTTCCTCTTCCTGTTTTCTTTTCTTTGTTTTGGGAGAAAAGGGGATAGTGTAGTATTCTGAGTATTGTGCCTCTCAGGCACTTGTAGTAAGAATCCTGTTGTGTGGGCATTCCATGTTCTGTGTTGGAATGCAGGCGATCTGGCAGTTGATGCTGGTTCTGCCTGATGTCGCTGTTCATTCTCTTGAGCTTAATAAACCTACTTTAAAGCATGAAGACTGAGCGATTTAATGAGCAACTCACTACACTATGCCAATGCTTGTTTAAAGGGAGCCTCGAAACGGTTTCCTATCAGGCTCCGTTGTGTTCCCTGGCACAGGCGGTCCGTTTTTTTCTGGACTGCAGTGACAGCAGACACATCATGGGCGTGTGCTCACACTGCTCACTACTTACTAGTGGAGAAGTTACGGCAAACGTCATGCCAGGTGAGTGTTGTAAGGGAATGGAAATCCTTTCAAGAGTCATTTTCTCACTGGATTTCCCTTCTCTTTCTGAAACGTGGGAGCAGCAACATTGTCGTGGTGTCATCAGGGCTTTAAATGGAAGCCTTTTCAATATTATATACAAGCCACAGTTGCTGCTTATTTATCTTATGCAACTAACAACCATTGACAAAGCTGATAGTCCTGACTTGTTGTAGCTATGATGTTGCTGCTTGCATCATATATCTGGAAGCAATGACAGAAACAGCAAAATACAAGTTGGGCGGCACACTATGCTAAGCACAGATTTTTAGCTTACGTGTTTTAAGCCACTCCCTTAATTACAGTGACCACGCCCCTTTGAGAGACCCCCTAGTTTTTTCATCCCACTTAAAGCCCTGGGGAGCGGTTTGAAGGAAGCAAATGAACAAAAGGAATCTGCAATGTGACGATCTGTTTGCAGTACAGTATGGTCATTCAGCTTCCTTCACAAGAGCCAGACTTGCTGTGTTCATATCCACGTGGTACACATGTAAATCCAATTAATCTAAATGGATATCATTCTAATAGTCAGCAGGTATTCTGGAAATCTAGATTAGGTACGGCCCTGTTAGACCAGAGCTGGACACCAATACTGAGGATATATCAGTTTCTGGGTCGTTACAGGCTAGTGTATTCTCTCTCACTGACCGGAAGGCATAACATTGTGTTTATCTTGAGAAGTAGAGTGACAGACCGAAGGTAGTCATCATAGACTGTTGTCAATCTACACAGTTGCGCAGAGGCAAAATCATGCTGCATCCTCTGACAGAAGAGAGGCCTTTGGAAGGCCAAATGCAGCAGGAAAGGCTACACCACTGAAAACATTTAGAGTAACTGGGAACTGCTTGGGAGCAAATAAAACTAAAGCAAAATAGGTTGTGCTGCAATAAGTGGGGATATCAATTGGATTTCTTCAAAAGCGTGTTACTTTCCCTTAGTAACAAGCATTGCCAAAGCCACAATTGGCCTCTAAAATGTATTTTCGCCATGTTGTGTGCGGCATGGCTAAAGATAGAAAAAAGTGCTATGAAGCGGGCGGAGCTTTTCTTCTTGCGGGAGGGGACAGGACAAGCAACAACAGTGGCGGGGCAAGCAACAATGGGGCAGGGAGGATGAGGAAAGCAACTAGCAACACACACAAGCATCAGTAATGCATCAGTTTCGCCTATGAAATGAATAAAGAGCTGTTTTCATCAATCATCGTGCGGAAGAAGGAAAGAGGACAGGAGTGGAGAGGATGTGGCACCGTGGCAAGAGCTGCTGACTCGAGGGCTGGGGATCCCAGTTCGAGTCTCGGCAGAGCCGCGCAACATCCTGTGAATCTAAGCAAAATCACGTAATCTCTTCAGGTGAAAAATTGTAATATAAATATGCTGCAATAGTAAAAGGCAAAACTTTATGAAAATATAGTTCCACCAATGCGGATGTTAACAGTATTTCGGCAGTGGGAAAGTGATAAGGGAAGCAGATGAGGAACAAGCATTTTTAAATGCAGGAAAATATGCTACTGCCAATAGAAAAGGAGGAAAGGTAAGTGACACGCACAGAAACCAAAGAGAAGCCAGGAAAGAGAGGAAGAGGGATGTAAGTCCCTCTTAAGTTTATATTAAAAACCATAGATTTCTCAAGCACAGCACAAGCTCTAAGTAGGAAAAAGTTATAGAGCGATTTCGAGCCACGTGTGCTGGCCGAGTCATATCTTTTTTTCTGGCTGGAGGGGATGGAAGAAACAACAGGGACAGCAAGAAACAACGGAAATGTGAAAGAAAATAAATAAGTGGTATTTCAATTTATAACAGAGCGCAAATCTAGGAGAGAAAAAAGTTTGCCAGTGAGCGCCTCTTTTCGGTTCCTGTATAACTGATTCGCCAATTCCAAACATGGGTGCTCTGGCCATATTGCCACATCCTCTCCTTCAGATGGAATAAAAGAGCAGATCCAGGCAGAGGGCAGACAGATGACCTGGCCGAGGGCTGGTGACAGACCCTGGAGAGCCAAGACAGAAGTGAAGGGGATCGAAATCGACATGTCTCCCGCCAGTGACAACCTGTCCCCACTCCAGCACATCTGTGAAGTGACTGCCAGTGGGTGGAGAGCATGGGGCAGAATCACATAGGTGACAGCAAGTCATCTGTTGTGAGACTAGCAAAAAAAAACAAAAAAAAAAAACAGTGACTGCTGACCAATGAAAGCAAGTAATGGTTGGGCTCTAAACCCACACACACATATTTATATATATATATATATACATACATATATATATATTTTACATATATATATATATATATATATATACATTTAAAACGCCGGAATCTCCCAGTCCTCGGGGTTTTCCACTATTAAGAGCACTCAAAGCCAGTACATCGTGGGTTCGCCAAGTATTTTATTACAGATATTTCTCTGCAGATAAAGTCGGCTTACAAACGCGTTTCGGCGTTGTCGCCTTCGTCAGTGTAAGCTGGCGTTTGTTTTGAACATTATTTAAACACAAACATGGTGACCACCTGTCACGTGTTCCCAATCCAATGCACAACAACATAAAAGAAGGCACAAAACTAGTCATTTTAAATGTGCTTATGCGGCAGCCATCTTATAGTGGTCCAAACAAAATGTAAATCAATATTCACGCTGCATTAAATACAAGTATATAGTTCAAATGCTTGGGTTCAAATGAGAATTATACTCCTGTTATTTTCAAAATCAATCATTCACATTACCCAGTACTTTATAAAGTACATTCTCGTATAGTGGCGCCTATGGTGCCTTCTTAAAAAAAAAAACAAAAAAAAAAAAACAATATATATATATATATACATATATACATATATATATTTACATATATACATATACACATATATACATTTACATATATACATATACATATATACATATACATATATATTCACACACATATATATATATATATATATATTCACTGAAAAAACCATAGGTTATAGACCATATATAGTTAGGAATTAGCATTTACAAAACCTTGAAAATTCACTGAAAAAACCATAGGTTATAGACCATATATAGTTAGGAATTAGCATTTACAAAACCTTATTTTACTCACACAAAACCATTGAAATTCCATATATAGTTAGTTGCACTAACTATATATCGCGCACCCGCAATCCACTGCTGATGATGTCACATATTACATCATTCATGACATGGTCAGTGACATCACTGATGACATCACTGATGACATCTCAAATGACATCACTGATGACATCACTGATGACAACATCCTGACATCACTGATGACAACATCCAGTGACTGTATGTTTCTGTAAAGTTAAAATATGTCTTACATATTGAAGAATGAGTGGATGTATAAGTGTCTGGATGAAGGATTTAGTAGGTGCATGACTGACTGTATAAGTGAGTGATTAAATGTGTCTCACTGAGTGCATGGGTTAGTGACTAAACTGTTTTAAATTGTGCATCATTGTGTCTGTTGTTTTGTAATCTGATGCATGTGTTGATCATTAGCTATATGACTAACTATATGGGTTATTGATTAGTTGCCCAAGTATTTGTATGGGAGACTGAGTGTGTGTGTGGGTGTCTGGGAGGTGTATGACTCTGTGCATAGATGTGTGAGCAGTTGATTCACTATATGTATGGGTTCAAAAGTGCATGTGGAAACAGCTGTATGGGCAGTTGACTGTGTGCATGAGTGTATTGGTGAGTGAATGGATATCTCAGTGCTACATGTCAAAGTACATATGTAAAACACAGTACATGTGATAGTTGACATATATAAATAACTGTGCATAAGAGCCAGTGAATGTGTGAGTGGCTGTATGGATTATTGTGAACTTGTATCAGGGATTGTATAACAGAGTAAATATGTGTTATTATATGTTCCAATAAGTAAGGTGTGTATAACTATATAGTTGAGGAAATGGAGGTGTGATTGATTCTTTGCAAGACTGACTAGGTGTGTGAGTAACTACATGGATGAGTGACAGTCTGTGAGTGTCTGTTTACACTGAGTGTATCTAAGGTTATATTAGAGTCTGAAGAGGTTCATCGTATCATCACATGAATGATGTCATCAGTGATGTGATCAGTAATGTCAAATGAGATGTCATCAGTGATGTCATTTGAGATGTCATCAGTGATGTCATCAGTGATGTCACTGACCATGTCATGAATGATGTAATATGTGACATCATCAGCAGTGGATTGCGGGTGCGCGATATATAGTTAGTGCAACTAACTATATATGGAATTTCAATGGTTTTGTGTGAGTAAAATAAGGTTTTGTAAATGCTAATTCCTAACTATATATGGTCTATAACCTATGGTTTTTTCAGTGAATTTTCAAGGTTTTGTAAATGCTAATTCCTAACTATATATGGTCTATAACCTATGGTTTTTTCAGTGAATTTCATAGGTTTTTTAATAGCAAATCTTTATAGTTTTAAAAAATAATACATTTTAAATCGAATTTTATATTGTATAATTATGTCATTTTTTTTTTTTTTATTCTTTTTGGTGCGCTCCCGGGACGCGGACCGGTGAACGCACGGGTAAGCGCAATCTTGCGGCGCGCCCCGGGGCGCGTACTGATGAGCGTCCCGATAGCGCTATTGCCGCGAACGAAAACAACATCGTGACGTATTGCGTAGCCGCCACGCCTTGCGTCATAAGACACGTATCGCGCAGCCGCGAGATGCGTCTTACGACGCACCGCGTAAGCGCACCCGGAAGCGCATACGAACGCGCAACGTAAACGCCCTGATGCGCTTACGAAACACGCCCCGGGACGCGCCCCGGGGCGCGTAGCGTAAGCGCGTCAAACCATGTGACTTTAAAATAACACTTTTCATTGGTTCAGAACTTTTTTTTTTCCAAATTGTGTGAAACCCACCCATTTCTCTCACTATTGCTTTGTACTTGGAGAGAGCAAGAGCTGTTCTGTGTACTTTGTTCATCTCCTACTTTTCTGATCTACAGCAATGGCTGCAAGAGAGTCATCCAGCAGTGATTCAGACGGATTTTTAGATGAGGACCCTCCTCAGCAGAAGAAAAAAACCCATTTCATCTGGAAATTTTATGACATCCCTGAAGGACAAAAAAAAGTCAACGCTCCAAAAGTAACCTGCTAAATTTGTGGTAGTAGTTTATCCAGAGGCAATCCTCTGAAAAAATATAGTTTTGGAAATGCTAATTTAATCAGGCATGTGAAAAGAAGACACCCTAACAACTTTGCCTGGGAGAGTGTCAGAGAGCTGGCACGGAATTTACCCACAGATGGCGGCAGCACCTCCACTGGTGGAGCAACGCCTTCGGGACCACCCCGTGGAAGAATGGTCCCTAACATTCAGCCGGTGTTTGCAGGCATCAAATTTCTGTGCACGGAGTGTGACGAACTGCTCTGCTATGGGGAGCAGAGTGTTGAACTCATTGCCATAAAGAAACAGCAACACCGCTGCCCTGCCAGTCCCTAAATTTTCACATTTTTTTGCTCCTGTTGAGCAGTTTTGGAATCCCTGTTTTTGTTTTTCCCCTGACAAAAATCCCCAAAAAATATAAAATCGTTTTAAAAAGTCTAAAAAAATATAAAACAACAAAAACAAAAAAAAGTTCTTTTCAGAACTACCTCCAATTTATAAAAAAATGCTATTTTTTTTTTTTAAAGTGTCATTTTTTATCTCCATGGTACGCTCCCCCGTACGCTCCCCGGTGCGCGTACCTGGCGCTCCCCCCGCGAAAATCGATTTTTTTTTAATTTTTTTTTTTTTTACCCGCGGGACCCTTTTATGGCCCCCACATCAAAACTAGGGGGTCAGGGGGGTGTACCCTGCCCCCTTTTGCTCATTTCCCCCTTTGATTTTTGCCACCTCTTGTGTCTCAATCCTACCGAGACACAAGATGGCGGCCGCTGCGGACTGTTTCGAATGTTTACAGACACCCGAGAACCAATCAGCTTGCTGTGCGCAAGTCGCGTGGCGCACCCGGAGCGCTCCCCGGTACGCGCACCGGGGCGCGGCTCTAGATATATATCTTTTTTTAAACCTAATTTACTCAAAATTCACAGGAGCATATATCTTGAGACCTAGCAAAGGCACATCGGGCAAACAATATCTACAATTTTGCCAAGTTTCGTGGAAATCCATTCAGCCGTTCGGGCTAAAAGTGAGGCCAACCGCCCTATGGAAATTAACATGGGAAAAACACCTTTTGGGACCCCCCTTTTTTCTCAGCCCCCCCTTGACAAACCCCCCCCAAATTTTCAGTGGCTGCTCAGAAACAAAATGTTCCATTTTCCTGAAAATTTCAGCCAATTCCGTCCACAAACGCCAAAGTTATTAGACATAGAATTTTCAAAAATCCCATAGAGAAAAAATCCTAACTATATATACCTACCAGTAGGTAATATATATATATATATATATATATCCAAAACAACACAGGAAGCCCATTTGAAGCAGATCCACACGAAGTTGAATAGGCACATTTCTTTATTTGCATCCATTTCACAGCTCGATCCCCAAGCTGCTCCGGGCACCACCTTCTTACATGAGAGCCTAACGCGTTTCAGGAATTACCCTTTCATCAGAGGCAAGGTTCGAAGGTTCTGAGAAACAGTCTCTGGTCGTACACCTCTTCAAATACAAATCACCTGCCAAGTGGGTGTGGCCAATCTTGCACTGCATTCTGTGCCTTGTAGTGTACTAACCCTCTTCCCACAGTGGGGCTGCTTCTCTGACTTCTCAATAACCACTATTGTTCCCCCAGTGGGGTGAAGGGCAGCGCTGGGAGCCTTCAGAGATCGCTTTGTAGCTGCAAATTCGTGCCAAAGCAGCGCCACCTGCAAGGCGCCAGTCTTTACTTTGTTCCGTGGCAAACTCCTTGAGTGAAGCCTGCCTTGGACCCTGGTCACAGGTGGGGTCCGCCTCTCGACCGAGCAGCAGCCGAAAATTATCCAAAACAACACAGGAAGCCCATTTGAAGCAGATCCACACGTGTTGTTTTGGATATATATATATATATATATATTTATATATATATATATATATACACATACATATACATACATATATATATACATACATACATGGGAAGGATTTTGGTGGGCGTTATTCACGCCTGCCAGTGGCGTGTTGGGAGGCCCCCGTACACTAAGTGGAGACCCGACTTCTGGCAAACGCTTCGGCTCCTGCATATGTCATGGTAACGACACGGCGAATCCACCACCGCATTCAGGTCGAAGAGACACGGTGTGGAGGGCCTTGATCCTCACGCTGGGCTAGCTGCATTGTCACATGCCCCCGCTGATAAGACGCCTGGACAGAGTGGTTGTGTGGTCAGGGACGGAAGGCGGCTTTGATTGTGCAAAACAGGAGGACATTTGGGACTATGGGGCACACAGTCCTGTGATGTGGCTTATCCAGTTTTTCACCATTGCCGCTGGACCAGGAATCGGACTGCTGTATTCTGGGTCCAGTAGTCCAAGTACCTACAGTCAGGACTACAATAGGCAGAGCCCTTTGGGGTTGGAGCAGCCGCGGCCAATCCAGCAGTGGCAGGACATTTAAAGGTGCGCTCGGTTTTCCTTCCCCTTGTTTCCTCACAGCGCTGACGAAGGCTATTATGCCGAAATGCATTCGCCCATGGTGAGATACTGACACAATAAAGCCTCCTACCTGTTCCTGCTGGCCCTCCGCCTTTTCATTTTGGGAAGGATTTTGGTGGACATTATTCACGCCTGCCAGTGGTGTGTTGGGAGGCCCCCGTACACTAAGTGGAGACCCGACTTCTGGCAAACGCTTCGGCTCCTGCATATGTCATGGTAATGACACGGCGAACCCACCACCGCATCCAGGTCGAAGAGACGCGGTGTGGAGGGCCTTGATCCTCACGCTGGGCTAGCTGCATTGTCACATGCCCCCGCTGAATAGACGCCTGGACAGAGTGGTTGTGCGGTCAGGGACGGAAGGAGGCTTTGATTGTGCAAAACAGGAGGACATTTGGGACTATGGGGCACACCGTCCTGTGATGTGGCTTATCCAGTTTTTCACCATTGCCGCTGGACCAGGAATCGGACTGCTGTATTCTGGGTCCAATAGTCCAAGTACCTACAGTCAGGACTGCAACAGGCAGAGCCCTTTGGGGGTGGAGCAGCCGTGGCAAATCCAGCAGCGGCAGGACATTTAAAGGTGCGCTCTGTTTTCCTTCCCCTTGTTTCCTCACGGCACTGACGAAGGCTATTATGCCGAAATGCATTCGCCAATAGTGAGATACTGACACAATAAAGCCTCCTGCCTGTTCCTGCTGGGCCTCCGCCTTTTCATTTTGGGAAGGATTTTGGTGGACATACACACATATATATATATATATATATATATATATATATATATATATATATACATACATACATACATACATATCCAGAATGCCGCGTCTCCACCCAGCGCGTAGAACTTCGCAGAGGAAGGAATAGCACGGACACGGACCAAGTAAGTGCTGATAGTTTATTAGTGCAAATTCAGCCGCATTATATATACATATATACATACATATATACATACATACATATATATATATACACATATATACATATACATACATATATATACATATACATATATATACATATGCATACATACATATATACATACATACATACATACGCATACATACATATATACATACATACATACATACATATATACACACATACATACATATATACACACATACATACATATATACACACATACATACATATATACACACATACATACATATATATATAAACATTTTTTTAAGGAACGAAAGACCACGTCAAGTTATGTCTATGGTGAGACCTTCAAACTCTAGGATGACTAATAAGTACGATTAAACAGCTACTTAATGAGCATCTAAAGGTATCCAGATTTCCGTAACGCACTAACCTACATCATGCTTTCCCATTTCGAATTATCAGCAAATTGCATGTCTGTTTTGTCTTTGAGCGCTTTGATCGTGTTTCACATGGAGTTCACTTTGCCAGGAAGGTTTCAAAGCTCGGTTTCATCATGGTTTCTTTTCTAATTGGTTTAATATGTACAACGTTTAGTTCCACCTGTGGCTAAATATGTGCTCTATTAACCATAGAAAAATACATACAGATAATGAGAATAGGTTGCTGCATAGGTCAAAGATGGCTTCCATAGTGTTTTCCACATTGCAATTTCGGTCAATGAAGGTTGATCTACATTAAAGGTCTCAGAGTATGGTGTGCTCTGCACCCAGAGCATTTTATCTGAAAGGGGGTGTGGGGGTAAGGGGAGTGGCACGAAAGTTGTAGGAGAGTGAAATAAATATAGTATGGCTGGTAGCTATTTTCAAGAAGATGTTGCCCAGAAACAATGTTCTGAACTGTAATCTTTGACAGGGTGGGAAAATAGTTTTTGAGGGCGAGCTTGACATTACATGATACACAGGGCAGTGAAAGGTGCTAAATAGACAGCGTCCTTCCCTTGATGAAAGTGTGACCACAGGGAGACGCTCATTCTTCCACTCCAGTTTCAGAGAAACTTTTAGTGAAACTTGGAATACCCCTAGTGTGTGTACCTAGAAAGTGGCAAGTAAGTTCATTATATTGAGGACAAACTTATCCCTATTCCCCTTTAACCAAAATAAGTAGGTATAGGTGGAGTAGAAACAGAGATCTTAAGTCCGTAGGAAGGCCAAACGACCCCTTGAGGGCGATTGATAACAGCCGAAACATATTGACATAAGAGCAGGAAGAGGGATGAAGGGGCACTAACTACCCCCATTTCATCCAAGTTTTTAACCCTATCCTGGGAGTCCAAAATAAAAGATTGTTTAGGCGATCCCAGAGGTAGGTTTAATCTTACCTTTATCACTTTTGCTCTGTTGAGGAGATCCATGTATCTGTGTACGTATTGTCTCGCCCACACCCCTTTGCTCTATCCCAGGCGTTGGTCTGAGCAGGGATGGTATAGCAGTTATATGATAAAGCATGCCACTACTAGTGAGTGAGGGATTTAAAAAAAAAAATCTTGCCTCTTTCCTATGTGATATTCTCATTTGTTTAGAAGATTCACATATCCTCCTTTTCCATTCTGTGTGTGTAAGATTACATGATACGAGTCAGACACCCTTTTTAGTTTGGAATGGTCTTTTTTTGTGAACCAAGTGTAGAAATTTTGAATAGTCTAACCCGTATGTGAATAAACTATAAACTATTGTAATGACCAGATGTTATCCACAAAGCCTAGACATTATCAGAGAGGTCTGGGACACACATAACACTGGGCACGTTTGGAAATCAAGACTACTTGGCCTGGGGTGGGGTGGAGGCTAGGGATTTAGCTGAAGATGCTGATGAACTGTGTCAAGTTGGGGTACAGATTTTCTGTCACTCTTCAACCTTTAAAACTGGGCATGCAGTTAATTTTACAAAACAACAATGCTGCTTGCTCATCTGTCCCTGAAACAGTCCTACAAACGGAGGTGTTCTGCTGCGTAATTAACAAATGACTCTACAATACACTCCCGCACTTACCTAGCATAGTTTTTAACTGCCATCCCCCCCACCCCCCGCGTGCCTTAGCCCAGTCTGTAAACTAGTGTGTAAACCTCAATCCAGCCTGTAAATGGCAAAAGTGATAAAATAAAATACATCCACTGAATTAGAGGTCTCTTTATGCTGGACAGCAGTGGTACGTAGACACGTAGACTGGAGTTATGGGATAGTTTCCACTGCAGACCTCATCTGGATCAGTACGTACGCGTGTAGTAAAAAGGTAAGAGCTCTCATTTCTCATCCCCTTTACTAAGCACCTTTTACAGCGGGGATTGGGGGGTAGTGGAGGACAGTGTGTTGCCACCTCACCGCTGTAGCAGTGCCCTCCCCTTGCAGCCACTCAATGCCACAAGGAGTGCATTACACTTCCATGATATTTTATTCACGCACAGAGCTGATGTGGGAAACCTTTGCATAGATGGAACTCACTTTATGTCCATTATACCGATGTTAAGCAGCTTCTGCTGTCTTCCACTCAAGCTGTTATCAACTATAAGTAGTTCCTCAGTGGCATGAGAGCTGAATGGCGGCCCTTTTTAAATTGGACACAACTAAAATGATGTCCGTGCCCTTCCATTAAAAAAAAAACACCCGACTATTTAATCTTGATTAAGTGAATCTGCAGTAGAAAGTGTTAACATGTGAATGCTGGATTTTTTTTTTTTAATTAGTCGTGGTTCTCCATGTAAAAACATCATATCAGCAGACTACTATTTTTGGCCTAAATTTCAATAAAATCCTTCATCCTGTAGTCTGACTTCTAGGTGTTCAAGCGCCAGTGATTTCCAGAGTTGATTTTCAAAGCTCCATGCTGTCTGCTCCACTAAGTCAAGCCTGGTCTCCCCGAAGGCTCCGTACTGCCTACTATTCAGGCATGTCGGAGGGGAGGTAGGGGCTTTAAAAGATTGCGTGCTGCTGCAGAGACGAGCAGTAACTTGAAACTCAAGGAGCTCTCTTTACCATCAAAATACACAGGTAGTTTATAGCCAGCCTGATGAACCTATATGCATATGGGAAAAGGTATTTTGTAAACAGATATAGGCCATTATATTAATCACATTGGTGCATTTTCATAAAGTTACGATTTGTTTGAAATTCCAGATTAATATAACATTACATTTGAATGTTTATAAGTTGTGAGTTCACTGTGGATATCCCTCTTCTTTTACAGTGTTGAAGACAAACTGAAGGGATGGGAGCACTTCCATATAGTAACTCAACATACGGCATTGAAGGTCACGTAATAGCATGTGGAGACTTTTTTCAGATGTCTTCTTCTGCAAGAAGTGTTGCGCAGGGCCATAGTGTTCTCGCACATTCACTCACACTCATGCATTCACACATGCACAAACTCACCCATTCACAATACTCAGTAACAAATACACATACATTCATACATACAAGCATGCACCAGCCATACAAAAAAAAATAATTACCTTAACTGTAGAAAGGGAAGCCTCAGAGGACACAGGAGGGTTGGGGCTGATGCCTGCTCTCATTGGCAGACCTAAGGTCAGCCAAATAGAGAAGGCAGCAGTCCCTCACTCGTCACAGAGTGGGATGGGGCCAGTGAAACTGCTGACCCCACACCACTCTGTGACAAGGTGTCACTGATTGACACAGCTCTAGGCACTTCAGGGCTTAAAACTTAAAAGCCCCGGTCCGAGGAAATCAGTGACGCCCTCCCTCGGCACGAAGTGGAGGGCTGAGGGCCTTGAGGCACTTTCCAGGCTGAGGAGGTCGCGTCCAGAGGGCTGTGAAATCCCTCAGGTTGGCAAAGTTCAGCTGAGGCAGCCTGGAGTCTGCGCATTTAGCGCATGTCTGGCTCCTGACTACCTGACTTGAACCAAAAGAAGGTCCGTCAGGCTGCCCTTTGCTCAACCTGATGGACATTCTTCTTGTTGAGTAAAAAGATGGAGATGTGGCCCCCTCAGCCCATACGGACGGGCCGGCGCAAACAGTCGAGGCTTATTCTTGGAACGTGATGCGTGGGCGTCTGTCTCGTTCAAACAGCATACGTATAACTTAAAAAGAAAAGCACTGCTCCAACATGTTATTTATTGTAACTAGAAAAGTTACAATCATGTATTTACTATCAGCAATTCTACTTATTCTGTAACTCTCCTTTCCTCTGGAAGGCGAGTGCACTCTGTTAACAATGATCACAGCTGCAACTATCATGAGAATGCATGTTCAAGTCTCTCACTCTTTACAGTTCCATACTTGATTCTGAGTTCCAATCTTCATAGCTTTTCTCAGATCACACAAAGTGGCTTAGATGACGAACAATGCTTTGGTCTAGCACTGGGTGCACAGTCTCTGGATGCCCACGTGTGGGAAAAAGGAGTGCAGGAAGAAATATAATACGTTTGGATCAACGGAGTAGTAGTAGTGTTGGCAGCAAATCAAAGGGAAAGTGACAAGGTAGGTAGTGCAGGATTTGGGCCTTGTGTGAGGATCAAGAAGATCCCTCAGTTAACAGATGTGCTTCTACAATGAAGGAGCACAAGCACATGCATCTCACACAGATATCGCCCTTGCAGCATATCTGTGACACTTGAATGTAGGTGTGGTGGTACACAGGACTCACACGGACATTAGTGTGCAACTCAGCAAAGCAGGGGTGTAAGCACATGCGTCTCTTGCACTGAGTTGCTTGCAGACAAAATGCAGGGTTGGAAGCTTAGTGACCTTGCATGGACTACATGACATATTCAGAGTGCAAGGCAATGAATATAAATATATAAGCCAGACGGCAGCAGAGGGCTGTACATGGTCAAAGACAAGCATAAAGTCAATCAGGGCAAAATGTATCTTAAACCTATGATTGTTTAAATAAAATTTTAAACAATGTCGTGTAGGAATGTACTTTTTACAATCATTGCCTGATCCTCTTGTTTGTTACTCTTTGACGTCTTTTTTAATCCTATCATGGAAGACCAGGCGATTGTATAATACCCAAGAATGAATCGTAGTTTTCGTCCCTACCAGCTGGTTGTTATTGTCTGTTTAGCAATCATGAATGTATTGTATGTTCTTAATGGATGTTTTTACTGATTTCTTGTATTTGGGATGGTCGTTTATATTGTGCATATCTGAACTTTTATGATCTTATTTTAGAAGTATCAAATAAAGAGACTTTAGCTTGATCAGAGTCAGTCAGCCAGTCAATTCAAAGTTAACTCTTACACTTTTGAGTAATTTTACTCCGTATGGCTATTCACCATTTAAGAGTGTAAAGTTACTCAAAAGGGTTGACTTGCATGTTTCCATCTGAGCCAAATTTACAAGTGTAAGTTAATATCGGGGAGTAGTAAGTCCAGCACCATACATTGGCAACCACTGATATTCAACACACTCCCACAGAAAATGATGGAGGCAGGGACTTACAACAGAACCTCATAGAAAAGACTATTAAATGACCTTATGTAAAATGTTCTACATTTATATTTATACACACACAAATATATGTAGAAAATTTGAAATAAATATATATATTTATTTATATATACATTCATTCCATGAAAAAAAAAAAACAAAGGTTACAGTGACGTTTAAAGTTAGGTGAAAATGTCAGTTAACACACCATTTTACACTAACCAAACCACTGAAATTCACCAGTTAAAATGAGCTCAAGTAACTATAACAAACACCCCCCATGCACTGTGTCTTATCAGTGATGTGATTTCAGATGTTGCAGTGATGTTATCAATGATGTCATGTAACTCATGAGTGATGCAATATGTGGGGTAATTAGCAGTACATGGCACAGTTTAACAAATCATCAACAAACTTTTATGCAAAATAAATAAATAACTTTCTTCTACCTCAGCACCTTCCTTAAAAGTTTCAGGATGATCCGTCAAACAGGGGGGAGAAAAAAGAGGGTCCCAAAATCCTATTTCCCCATGCAATCTCCATAGGAATTTCATGAACAGCACAACACCCCCAATGGCGTGAACCATGAAATCTTACTGCAGCGTCTCTATGATATTGGAATCCGAGGGGGAGCGCTGAAATGGATTAGGTCTTTCCTGAGTGACAGAACCTTTCAGGTTTTTGAGGGAAGTACCACCTCCACCAGCAGACCTTTGGGCTGCGGGGTCCCGCAGGGCTCCTCGCTTAGCCCGACGTTATTTAACGTCTATATGAGGCCGCTGGCTGGGCTCGTCCGTCCATATGGTATTAAGATCGTTACCTATGCGGACGATACCCAGCTAGTGGTCTCTCTGACTCGGACCGAGAGCTCTGCGGACATGGTAGATCTGGCAGGTTGAATTTAGTGGTACAGATGCACAGCGGGGTTCACTGTATGTTAGTTAGATATTTTGGGTGCTGCCGCAGTTGCGTCGCGTGTCCCGCGGCGTGAGTATGTAAACAGAAAGGTTGTGAGATCAGTGGGTCACTGATCCCATCCTGTGGCGCACACACGAATTCCTCTCATACGACAGAGGTTCCAAAAACAGTTTTTCAATGTTAAAGTATGCTTTTATTCAGCAGCCTTAATCATGATTAGTTTCTCATTTTTATAACGATCTTCATAGTTTATTCCATTTTCAACATTTCAACACTGTCCTTTATATACATCCAATGCATTTCGGGGCGTATCTGCCCCTTCGTCAGGGAAAGGATACTGAAATAAAATCAAATGAGGCGTAATGAAGATAGGTTAAACGGGTGGGGTCATCATGCTGTGGTGGCTAGGCGTGGTCTGAGAAGGGCAATCGTGTGATGTTATAGGTTCACCTTAAACAATCCTAAACCCGTGGGGAAGGTGGGGAAAGTTATATACAGTGGCGCTTACGTGTGTCAGGTCTCGGGTGCCTCAAGAATCTGAAATCAAGAAGTATGTGGGTCATTTCATAATGTTCGGCAATAAAGGGTTCAGCACAGGGATCTTGATAAGCAGTGTGGCTGCCGGTATATCTGAGGACTAACCTGGTCAAAAGGTAGTGGTGAGTCGTGGGACTTCCATACTTCAACAGCGGTCAGGACGGAGGCGTCTGCTGCCGCGTTTGATCGTCTGGGGTTATGGCGATCACGTGGTGATGGAAAGTGACGAAAGTTTAGACTGTGTAGGTGTTCGGTAGTCTGTTTTCCGAGGGAGTGTGAGTGTGTGGGATATTGCTGCGGTTAGAAAATGTGCACAAGGGATATCTGAAGAGATCGTGCGATTACTAAGATGGATGACACCAGATATAAAAATAAATAAATTTAGATAAATTTAGCTTTGAAAATGAAGAATAGAAAAATAAAGAATAAAGAAAACGTTAATTACACACAGGTATCACTATGGCGCCCCAATGGTTGCATTTACAGGTAACAAGAGAGTTCAATTCTGTCGTTCAGCCCCAATGGCTTCTGGGTGGAAAGTCTCTGAATTCAGGTGTTTTCACGTTGAAGGAGGTATTTAGTATTGTCTCTACCTTCAATTTTCACAATGGTCTCTAGTATGATGAATTTCAATTGGGAAATGTTATGATTTTGTTCTAGGAAATGAGTGGCTATTGAGGACTTAGTGTTTTTCAATCGAATGTTGGACTTATGTTCTATCAGTCTAGTTTAAATTTTTCGTTCCGTTTTGCCAACGTAGAGTTTTCCACAGGGACATTTCAGGGCATAGATGAGGTTACTTGAATCGCATGTAGCATTGACTTGTAGTTTTATTGCGTTACCTTTCATCGGATGGTTGATTACATTTCCTTTTATGATGCTATTGCAGTTCCCGCAATTTAAACATGGTTTGGTTCCAGTGTATTTGGTCGTTGGGGTGTGATTATATTGAGCCAGTTCTCCTATATTTCGTGCTCTGGTGAATGCAAATAGAGGAGGTTCCATGAAAATTTGGTTGAAGTCGGGTTCCAAATTTAACAACGGCCAGTGTTGATATATTATCCTTTTGAATTTTGAGCTAGCTGTTGAATATTTAGAAACTGCCACGATGCGGGTTTGTTGTTTTTTAGTGCTTGATTGCAATAGTTTTGATCTGTCTATCTTCGAAATTTTCTGTGCTGATTCCTCAATGATTTCCGGTGGGTATCCTCTATTGTGGAATTTGCGGCCGACTTGTTCAATTCTTTGTGTAGATTTGTTGGGATCAGATGTAATTCTTTTTGCTCGTGCCATTTGAGAAAATGGGAGATGTTTTTTCAAATTGAATTCATGGAAACTTGTATAGTCGAGCATGTTGTTCCTATCTGTGGGTTTAGTGAATAAGTCTGTTTCAAATCCTTGTTGGTTAACAGAAACTTTGACATCCAAAAAGTTAACACTGGTTTCCGATATTTCCCAAGTGAGCTGGATACGTTCATCGATTAGGTTGAATTCAGTCAATAGGTTTAGTAATTTTTGTTTGGTGTTTTTCCAGACGATGAAAATATCGTCGATGTATCTTGTGAGTAGTAGTAGGTTGTCTGTCCATTCGGTTTTGGAGAAAATGTGGGTTTCTTCGAATTGCTGCATAAAGATGTTGGCGTATAAAGGCGCCGCTGAATTGCCCATGGCCATGCCAGCTA
Source organism: Lissotriton helveticus (assembly GCF_964261635.1). Lineage (NCBI taxonomy): Eukaryota > Metazoa > Chordata > Amphibia > Caudata > Salamandridae > Lissotriton > Lissotriton helveticus. Next base: position 1,118,021,221 of record NC_136068.1, on the reverse strand, counting down.
GTTGTAAGTACCATGTGTCTTGGTATTTAAAGTAGCTTTGATACAGGGTAAATAGCATGAGTTCCATCAGGAATGTTTGGAATTGTGTGTCTATGGTAGACTCTAGTAGAGTTTTTTCAATTGCTTCTATGCCAAGAGAGTGTGGTATGGATGTATATAGTGAACGTACGTCTGCTGTACATAGAATTAGTTTGTCTTCCGGATTGATGTGAAGGTTGTTCAATTTGGAAATGAAGTCAGTGCTGTCTTTGGTGTATGTCCTCATTGATTGTACTGCGGGTTGTAGGTATTTGTCTATCAGTTGTCTAACTGGTTCATGGATGCTTCCACATGTGGAAACTATAGGTCTCATGGGTGGGTCCATTAGGTTTTTGTGGATTTTGGGTACCATTCTAAGAGTTGGGCTCTTAGGGTTAGATTTGATTAAGAAGTTCTTTGTTCTGTCATTGATTATCCCCTGTTCATGTGCTTTTTCCAAAATGGTTATTAGCGTTTTCATGAATTCCGCTGTGGGGTTGTTATCCAATTTCATATATGTGTTTGGTTGACTGAGTGAAGTGAACAGCTGGATGACCCTGTCTTGTCTCAAGCTTAATGGGGACAAGACAGAGGTCATGCTGTCGGGTCGCTCAGCTCCATCTTCGGTAGACTCGTTCTGGCCAGCCTGTCTGGGCTCCCCTCCAGCCCCCAAGAATGCCATTAAGAGCTTGGGCATCTGGCTGGATAGGTCCCTGACCTTAGATTATCAGGCCACCAAGCTATCGGCCACCTGTTTTGGCCTTCTCAGAATGCTAAGGAGGATACTTCCCCTGTTGCCATTCAAGGCCAAATTGTTGTACAGGGATTGATCCACTCTAGGTTAGATTTCGGGAACGCACTTTATCTTGGAGCCCCCGACACCACATTGCGGAAACTGCAAGTTATCCAAAACTGTGCGGCCCGCACCCTACTGCAAATTTCCCGTAGGTTTTCTGCTAGACCCGGCCTGAAATCATTGCACTGGCTCCCTGTTAGGGACAGGATTAGCTTCAAGAACCTCTGTATCGCCCACCAGTCATTCTGGGAAACAGGTCCAGCAATTAATCTTCCTTTAATCACTCCGTATCTCCCTGGCAGACAGCTGCGTTCAACTAATGCATTTCTTGCTGTTGTGCCCAGGGTTAAACAGACTAGAGCTGGGGGCCGCTCTTTCACCTTAAACGTGGCCAGGTTTTGGAACACTCTCCCACCTTACTTAAGGTCAAATCCCGACCTAACCTCCTTCAGGAAACAACTGAAAACATTTTTGTTCAATAAATAGGTTTTCACCTCCCTCTCGTGCTATCCGCCCATCTGCTGGATCACCTTTTAGTCACAGCGCTTGGACGCCTCCGGGCAGCTATCTGCGCTTTACAAAACTCATTTTCATTTCATTTCAACAGAATTACACACAAATTTGCTATACCGCTACATCTTTACAAATAAAGTGTGCTTTTTCTGTAAATCTGCTCAGTATGTTTTTGAGAAATTAAGTTTTCAAAATGTATGCAAATCTGGACATTTGGGTTTGCAGGAGTCCGGCGAGCCACCAACTTTAAATAATTGAGCAATTTGAATGGCCCATAGGACCTCTTTTCCAGTTGGCAATCTTGTGTCCAAGGGAGCGACAGACCCCTGCGAGTCACGCAGTGCACTCTGATTGTCAGGCCACAACCTGAGGAGACATGTTGCAGTCGCAATTTCAGGACAAAAAGAATGTTTAAACTGCCATTTTCACCTAGCTATACAGCCACTTTAATCTTTGTTTTTTTTCTGTGAATTTTTTAGTTTTGTTAATGAAAAGCAATATATTACCATACCAAACTATAATGTTAATATATCAATAATTTAATGTGTAAAACAATTAAATATAATAAGAAAATATGACTAATTTAAAAACAAACATGTAACTTTACTTTAAAAATGTGACTACATAAATTTGAATGAATTTTATGCACATTTATAATTTTTCGCACAAAAAATATTAACATTTTACTTTAAGTGGGACTTTTTTAAATAAATAAATAAAAATATATTCATTTCAATTAATTATATATTTGATTCAAAATTAATTTCATACAGCTATAGCATTTTTTCAAAATAAATATATACAATTAAGATTACTATTTAACATAAAAATATTTTTACTAATGTTTTTAAAAGTTGAATATTTTTTTCATTTTCACTATAACCCCGCCGGTAAAGATCTCCCTGCAGTGCAGTATAGAGATAAGCAGCAAAAAAAGTTTTTGATTTTTTTCCAGTGTACATGCTGGTGGCGAATCTTAAGAATAAATAAATTATTCACCTTAAGCTTGGGCCGGCTCTCGTCTCTGGTAGAATCCTTCTCGAGGGAGAACTACTGGAGGGACTGGTTCGAGTTTTTTGCAATATATATATATATACATATATATATATATATATATATAAACGTAATCTTCAAACCTCCACACACGAGCGGCGAAAGAAGAGGCAGACCCCACGTTATCCAGGCGAGTTGTTTTATTCAGTGCCTTTCAAAAATGCAACGTTTCGAGTACGGATGTACTCTTGTTCACACAGTAGGTATATATAGTTAGGATTTTTTCTCTATGGGATTTTTGAAAATTCTATGTCTAATAACTTTGGCGTTTGTGGACGGAATTGGCTGAAATTTTCAGGAAAATGGAACATTTTGTTTCTAAGCAGTCCCTGAAAATTTCGTCAAGGGGGGGCCGAGAAAAAAGGGGGGTCCCAAAACGCGTTTTTCCCATGTTAATTTCCATAGGGTGGTTGGCCTCACTTTTAGCCCGAACGGCTGAATGGATTTGCATGAAACTTGGCAAAATTGTAGGGACTGTTAGCCCGATGTGCCTTTGCTAGGTCTCAATATATGTGCTCCAGTGGATTTTGAGAAATTAACGTTAAAAAAAATATATATATCTGTAAGCGCGCTCCGGGCAGCGCCCCGGTTCACGTACCTGATGCGTAACGGAACTTCGCGAAGCGAAGCTGATTGGGTCTCCGGTGTCTGTCAACATTCTAAACAGTCCGGAGCAGCCGCCATCTTGTCTCTCGGTAGGATCGAGAGACAAGAGGAGGCCAAAACAAAGGGGGAAATGACCATAAGGGGGCATAGTAGATCCTCCCTGACCCCCTAGGTTTGATGTGGAGGCTTTAAAAGGGCCCCGCGGGGCAAAACAAAATAGAAAAAAATTCTTTTTTTTGCGTGGGGAGCGCCCGGTACGCGCACCGGGAAGCGGTCCGAGGAGCGTACTATGAGGAAAAAAGAAAGACAGGGTATAAAAATTTTAGCAATTTTGTTATAAATGGAAGGTAGTTCTGAAAAGAACTGTTTTTTTATTCTTTTTATTTTTTTAATTAATTTTCTGAACTATTTTTTGTTTTTTTTTGATTTTTGAAAACTATTTTGTGTTTTTTTGTGTTTTTTTAGGGGAAATAACAAAAAAGCAGGGTTTGAACAGGTCTCAACAGGAGCAAAAAAAAATAAAAAGGATTCATTGTTTTCTCATCTTGTTGCATTTATGATTTTCTCCAGCTCGGTTAATCAAAGTAATACTCTTCTCTCCATAACAAATAGTTCCTCCACAATATATACAAACTATTTTGTAGTGTTCAAAAGGAGCTTGAATATTGTGGATTATTTCTCGGCCTTCTGGTCCGGCGAATGAGCTTTGTCCACTGGAGGTGCTGGGGATGACATTTGGGGGGTTGGCAGCAAGATCCCTTACTTGTGCTTGGGAAAGATTATTAGGATGCCATCGCTCCATGTGGCGAATCATTGTATGATTCCCAAAGCTGTATTTCTTGTTGGGGTTGCCACGAGAAAGTATATTTTTACATATCAAACAAGACACATGGGGTGCATTGACCTTCTTTTGTCCAGGTGGAATTTAAAAAAATTGCCATATGTAGTGCTCTTTAATATGGCTCTGCCTTGGTGTTTCTGGCAGGAACTGCCTTACTTGCTCTTCCTCCTCCTCCTCCGCTTCGTCCTCATTATCTTCCTCTCTACCAAAGTCCAGTGTTGGAGGTGGTCCTTTTGGTGGTGGTGGTGGTTGCTGAGAAGCACCAGCTGCAGCTATTACAGAAGCCATTGTCAAAAATAGGTCTTGCTCTCTGGAAGTAGAAAGTAAGAATGAGGTAAAAACAAGGAGGGGTTTTCATCATTTGGGAAAAAAAAATAGTTCTAAACCAATGAAAAGTGTTATTTTTAGGTCACATGACCTAGCCTAACAACATTAGGAAACCAAAAGTGAAATGAACCAATGAAAAGTGTTATTAACAAGTCACATGACCTGGTATGCTTACGTTACGCGCTCCGCGCCGCGCCCCGGATCGCTTCCGGGAAGCTGCGCTTCGCGCCTCGCTTCGCGGACCGGAGCGCTTCCGGGTGCGCTAACGCGGTGCGTCATATGACGCATTACGCGACAACGCGATACGTCGCGTTTACGCTACGCGTCACGATGTTGTTTTCTAACGCGGTAGTTGCGCAAACGGAACGTTTACCGGTTCGCGGACCGAGTCGCGGCACCAAATTGAGCTAACGGGAAGCTCACCGGTTCGCGTACTGGGAGCGAAACAAAAAAAATAATTTTAAAAAAAATACATTAAAAAAATGTATTAAAAACATATAAAATATATTTTTCGATTTGAAGAAGAATACATTTTAAATGTTTTGATATTTGCTATTAAAAAACCATTGAAATTCACTGAAAAAACCATAGGTTATAGACCATATATAGTTAGGAATTAGCATTTACAAAACCTTGAAAATTCACTGAAAAAACCATAGGTTAGAGACCATATATAGTTAGCTGGACATTTTATTGACATAAAACCAATGAAATTCCATATATAGTTAGTTGCACTAACTATATATCGCGCTCCCGCAATCCACTGCTGATGATGTCACATATTACATCATTCATGACATGGTCAGTGACATCACTGATGACATCACTGATGACATCTCAAATGACATCACTGATGACATCACTGATGACATCATCCAGTGACTGTGTGTTTCTGTAAAGTTTAAATATGTTTTACATATTGAAGAATGAGAGGATATATAAGTGTCTGGATGAAAGATTCAGTAGGTGCGTGACTGACTGTATGATTGAGTGATTAAATGTGTCTTACTGAATGCATGGGTTAGTGACTAAACTGTCTGAATGTGGGCAACAGTATGTCTGGTGTGTAAGCTACTGCATGTGTTGATCAGTAGCTATACGACAGGCGATATGTGTTATTGATTGGTTGCCCGAGTATTTGTATGGGAGACTGAGTGTGTGTGTAGGTAGCTGGCATATATAAATGACTATACATAAGAGCCACTAATTGTGCGAGTGGCTGTATGGATCATCGTGTACTTGAATCAGTAATTGTATACCAAAGTAAGTATATGTTAGTATATGTTTTAATAAGTAAGGTGTTTTGTGTATAACTGTATAGTTGAGGAAATGGAAGTGTGATTGAATCTTTGCATGACTGACTAGATGTGTGAGTAACTCAATGGATGAGTGGCAGAATGTGAGTGTCTGTATAGGTGTTTGAGTGCAGATGATAGTGTTGTATTGATGAGTGACTATATGTATGAGTAATTCTATGGGTAAATGAGTGGATGTGTGTATAGACCTAGGAATCAGTGTGTGCATAAGTAGTAACTGGTATTGGTGTGTCAATGACTTCAAGAATGGTTGTCTGTGTTTAACACTGGGTGTATCAAAGGTAATATTAGAGTGTGAGGACGTGCATCGTATTATCACATGAATGATATCATCATTGTTGTGATCAGTGATGTCAATTGAGATGTCATCAGTGATGTCATCAGTGATGTCATTTGAGATGTCATCAGTGATGTCATCAGTGATGTCACTGACCATGTCATGAATGATGTAATATGTGACATCATCAGCAGTGGATTGCGGGTGCGCGATATATAGTTAGTGCAACTAACTATATATGGAATTTCATTGGTTTTATGTCAATAAAATGTCCAGCTAACTATATATGGTCTCTAACCTATGGTTTTTTCAGTGAATATATATATATATATATATATATATATATATATATATATATATATAAAATGTAGTCACTTTTTTTAAAAAAATGCCACAGCACTGCTAGCGTAATTTAAAATGTTATTATTTTCTAAAGTTTAAAAAACCTGCTTTAAATAAGGAATGGTTATTTACCCTGTAACCATCGGTTCGCCGCTTATGGTGCTGTAAATTCACAAGCTGGACATATTCTTTCCATCTAGTGTTGGGCTCGGACTTGTGCAGGTTGTTTTTCTTTGAAGAAGTTTTTTGAGTAACGCGGTATAGTGACTAGTAATGAAACGGGCATTAGCTTCATTGTTAAATTGTTTTTTCCATCTAAAAGGTGAGAATGTAAATGATGCTTAAAGATACAGGAAAGATGACTATGCGAAGTAATAGTAAATGTCAAAGATAAATATTAGAGTGTCTGCAACATCGTAAGACTTTTGGGGAGGAGGGTGGGTGCATGTGACTCTACAGCTCCACATCCCGCGAACTGATGCTTACAGGGTAGGTAACGTTTTTCATTTTTGGCATATGCAGCAGTGCATAGACTGTAAAGCAGTCCTCCCTTAAAGCGGTGGCAAGCCCAAGGACTTTGCAGAAGACTGAAAAAGTGTACGTAAGACAGCCTGGCTCATTCTAGCTTGTTGGCAGGCTAAAACATCCACATGAAATGAAATTAAATGCAAAAAATTGTCTTTTTGTAAAGCAATAACTAGTAAAAGTGTCTGTAACTAGGGAGAGACTGGTCCTGGTATTGTTTGTGTTACGGTCCAGGTAGGACCTGACTTGGCAGTTCGGGATGCACTGTACCAACTGGAGCAGGGTCAAGACTAATTTGCATATAGCTGGGTCCAAACTGTGGTGACAGAGTGTGCAAAATAAAGATGGACTAGCTTGCGGACCAAGCAATAACCAGAGGCTGAGATTAATTTAAGCATTCCATCCATCACTTTTTGTATACTTTAATTTGTTACCCTAAGTGGACAACTATGCCCAGACATTGGTCCCCTGCACACTGTCATTGGAACCAAGCTGTACCTCGCTCATGAGCCCATAACTAGGGCAAAACCGGTCCTGGGTTGCTTGTGTTTCTGGTTCAGAGAGGACCTGGCTTGACAGTTCGGGCTGAACTGTTTCAATTGGAGCAGGGACTGATTTGCATATAGCTGGGTAGAAACTGGGGTAACTTGGTGTGCAAAAGAAAGATGGACTGGGTTGCGGCCCAGAGTAATTACCAGTGGCTGAGATTAATGCAAGCATTTCATCCATCACTTTAATGTATAGTTTAGCAGGCCCATTAATAGCAGTTAATTTACAGGACCTGGCTATATGGTACACCACTTTACTAAGAACTTAGGTAAATTAAATATGTCAATCAGGTGTAAACCAAGGTTACCATGTTTTAGGGAGAGAGCACAAACACTTTCACACTTGTTAACTGTTGTAAAGTGCACAAAGTCCCTAAGCCAACAAAAACGAAAACATCAAAATAGGAGTGATGAAGGCAGAAAGGTTTGGTGGTGACCCTGCAGAGATGGCCAGGTTAGATAGATAGATAGATAGATAGATAGATAGATAGATAGATAGATAGATAGATAGATAGATAGATAGATAGATAGATAGATAGATAGATAGATAGATACCAAGAAAGCTACGTTTCCAGGAAAGAGTAAAGTAAACGAGTGGAGTGGATTGAAAGGTGGGCCAATAGGACTTGCGAGAACAATATTGAAGTTCTACACAGGGATAGATGAGGCATTTGGTCAGATAATCCTTCAGAGTCCCTCCATAAAATGTATGAACTCTATAAAGGGAAGTGTGTTTCTTGTTTTGAAGGTAAGCTGTAACAACCACCAGATGGAAGTCTGGTATAAGCAAGGCCTGGTTGGCCAACGGAGCAGATAACAGACAATGTCTTGGAGAGGGGAAATATGTCTTGGAAGGCAGTAGTGTACAAACCTTTTCCAGTTAGCGGCTTACTGACGTTGTAGGCTGGCATGCTTCTTTAAGGATGGTCATGCATTCTGAAGGCACACTGAGGTATAGAAACTCTAAGGCATTAGAAGCCAAATATCAAGATTGAGCTGTTTGGGGTTCAGATATCTGAGCGTGCCCTGATTTTGTAAACAGAAGGTCCAGCCAGTCAGACAGTTTCTCCTGAGGAACTAGAGACAGGTCGAGGAGACTAATGAACCATGCCGGCTTGGCCTAGGTTGGAGCTTCTAATAATAAGTGAGGGATGTTTGCCGAACTCTGCGAACAACAAACGGAAGAAGTGGGGAAAAGTGTAGGGAACTATACCTGTCCAGTTCATCCATAGTGCATTGCCCATGGACTGTGTTTGTGGGAATCAGGAGGCACAGCTTATGCATTTTACATTTTATACAGTTATGAGCAGGTCTATGTGGGAAAATCCCCAGGGTTACAAGTATGGGAGTAGGACTTTGGTTGGAGTTCCAACCCATGGACTTGTTGCTGTATCCTCCACAGCAGATCTGTAATATCCTTGCCACCTCACACGGGGTATGTACTCTACCAGGAGATGGAATATGTGATGGACTGCCCACCATCAAATGCCCTGGGCTAGAGGGGACAACTGAAGGGAGTACAGGGAGTTTGTGCCGCCCTGTTTCTGTAAGTAAAAGATGGCAGTTCTGTTGTCCTTTCAAACTAGTATTACCTTATGTTGGATGTAGGAGACTAACACTTTGAGAGATGGCTAGCAACTCCAGATAGTGGATGTGGAGACCCTGTTGGTCAGGCGTCCACACCTCTAGCGCAGTCAGTTCCTGTAACTATGCCCCCAGCCAGTGAGAGAGGCGTCTGTTGTAATGCTCATCTGCGGCACTGGGTCCAGGAAGGGTAAGCCTTGCAACAGGTTGTTGCAACAGGTTGTTTACATTCCATCACTACAGAGAATAATGAGTATGGCACCAGATCAACACTAGATCCTCCCAATGACCTTCCACTACTAGGCACTCCTGTAACAGGTACATGTGTAACCTGCGCTGGAGGACTATAAGAATGCAAGCCATCCTTCCTAGTAGCGCATGACCTTACTGACCAGACGACCTGGTTGAAAAAGATGGAGCAGGGATGGACCCCCTGGACCCTAGCAGGGCTGGGGTATGCTTTCCTTGTGCAAGAGTCGAGTATGGCCCTGAAGAATGGCCATACTTAAAGGGGCTGTGTATGAGATTTGGCGGAAATGATAAAGCCTAGGCTGTGCAAAAGATTTATGGTGACTTTCGCATTGCTGTTCCGTTGCGCTCATGATCAGACACTCATCTAGATAAGGGAAGACGTGGACAAAGTTCCTTCTGAGGTGAGAGGCTACTACTCAAAGACACTTCATAAATACAGTGGGAGCTATGGTCAGTTCAAGGGGAAGCACTATACGTTGATAATGCTGACCACAAACCGGAGGAACCTTCGATGTGCAGGGTGGATGGGGATGTGGAATAGGCATCCTTAACGGCAAGGGCAGTCATGAAGTCACCTTACTGTGGTAGATGAATGTGTGCATCTTCTATTGAAGCAGACGCTGATGTTCCAGGGAGAGTTTGTGTCTGCCGAGTAGAATGTTTTGGTGGCATTTTAGCGAGTTCTAGACAGTACTTCTCTGCTATGATGTTGAGAACCCACTGGTCTGAGGTGATCTCTGTCCAGTTGGACAGAAACATTTGCAGTCTTCTCCTAACAGGAGTTAAATGGTTGGAGGGAAAGGTATGGGGGGTCAATTGCTTGGGAAGTATGGCTCATTTGGGTGGGTACGCCTTTACCCCTGCCTCTGCTGTTTTTATTTGTATACCCTTCCCTGTAGTAACTCCAAGAGGGTATTTGTTGTTGCTCTTGCCCACAAAAGAAATTGGATGCCTCAGGGATGGTGTTTTAGTCCCTCCAAGACATGTGTGCGGTGAAAGGAGACCTGAGCATATGGAGTCTGTAGGGCACTCGTGGCTTTAGCCATCTCAGTATCCATTTTAATCTTTTTCAGCATCTGGTCGACTTGTGGCAGAATAGATGCTCGCCATCGATGGGCAAGTTGAACACATGCAGCTGGACCTCTATCTTAAAGCCGCAAACATGGAGCCAGGCGTGTCTGCGGAGGAGGATTCTGGTGTTTACCCCATAAGCAGTGGTGTCTGCTTCGTCTAGGGGACATCAACATTCCATATTCAATATGATCTTCCCCTCATCTACCAATTCCTGGCTCCTTTTCTTATACTGGTCCAGGATGTGTTGCAGCAATTCCTCCATCTCATGCCAGTGGGCTCTATTGTACCAGGAGATTAAACCCACAAGACTGGCGATATGCCAATGAACACCAGACTGGGCAGCAATGTGTTTTCCTGTCGCATTCATTTTCTTACTCTCCCTAGTCAAGCTGGGGGCAACCCTTGTAACCTGAGATTTGCCACATTTCCGGGCCGTGTGCACAACTAGGGAGTCAGGTGGCAGTTGACGCCTGATGTATGGAGGGTCAGAAGGAGAAGCTTTATATTCCTTGTCGACCCTAAGGCTTGACCTGTTCCTTAAAGATGAGAGTCTGTTTTCAGCATCCCCCTTAGCATTAGCAAGGACCTCTGGGTGGTGGAGAGTGTATCTATGAAGAAGGTGTCCTCCTCTGGTTGCTTGTGCATCTCCACTTTCTGGAATACAGCTGCCCTTTGTAATACCTCATGTTATGCTGTGGTGTCATACGGCAGGGAAGGCTTGGCCGGACAGATCTCAGGGTCCGTGTTGTCCGGAGGATCAACATCATAATCATCCCACAGGTCGTTATACGGTTGTGGGTCGCATGGGTGTATCGTAGAGGTCATAGTGAGACCTTGGGAATCACTCTCAACCCCTGAGGGGAGAGTGAGAGTAGAAGTGGTAGAGAATAGAAGTGGTGGAGAGGAAGCCAAAGGAGGAGTAAAAGAGTGTGGAGGAAACCATTGTTTTTGCAAGGGAAACCTTTGTTTTTGCGGGAAACCTTTGTTTTTGCTGCAGACTGCCTGTTGAGGGTCGAGGACTTTGTTGGACCCCTTTTATTTGCCACTACTTGCGGAACCCGCTTCGCGGGTCCCGCTGCGCACCGGAGCCACAGGGGAGCCTGTTTGTGCAGCGTGGGTAGGTCCAGGGCTGCGAGCGTGCGGGGCAGGACTTCGTTGACCAGAAGCCTCTGCAGATCGCGCCTCCCATCACCTGGCTGCTCTCCCTGGCCACCACGCCCCGCCTGCAACCTTAAAAAGACCGTGAGGACTGCACGTCGCTGGAAACCTTTGTTTTTGCTGCAGACTGCCTGTTGAGGGTCGAGGACTTTGTTGGACCCCTTTTATTTGCCACTACTTGCGGAACCCGCTTCGCGGGTCCCGCTGCGCACCGGAGCCACAGGGGAGCCTGTTTGTGCGGCGTGGGTAGGTCCAGGGCTGCGAGCGTGCGGGGCAGGACTTCGTTGACCAGAAGCCTCTGCAGACCGCGCCTCCCGTCACCTGGCTGCTCTCCCTGGCCACCACGCCCCGCCTGCAATCCTACGGACAACCAATTTAAGGGAAGGCCTGTACCCGCTAAGCGGGAGCGTCCCGGGAGAAGCCCGGGACAAGGGCGGGACCGTCTGTGGCCGTCAGGGGCCAAAGGAGGCCGGGCTGGGCCAGGTCATTTTCATCTTGTTTTGGCGTTCTGTGTCTCTGATCACCTCACTGTTTTCTATTAGTAGTATATTAAGCTTGTATTATTGGGTTGTGAAAGTTTTACCGGTCCGTTTTTGCTATGAGTCATTCTGCTCCCCCAGGTGTAGGCATTTCTGTCCTTGGTCCATTAGATAAATTCTTTAAAAAATCTACTAAGGAGGTAGATATGGACCTACTCCTAGCAGAGAGAAGAGCAGAGCGTCGACGATCAATTGAGCAGTTAAAGAAAATCTCACTGCCATTACAGACAGCTTCAAATTCTACCCATGATATGGCTGCCCAAGGGTTGAGCTCTATTGAGGCCGATGCTACTGACATTAATCAAACCCCTAGAATATTTAGGTTTCCAATTATTTCTCCGCCCTGTGTCAGTGCTACCAGCGGAGGCCACTTAGTTTGCCTGCCGGTTGATCACTCTAGTTTTGTTGAAACAAACATCCCCTCTATCAACATTACTGATTCGGATCCTTGCACTATGTTGCCCAACCTTTCACTGGTTTGTATAGATCCAGGCGAGAGTACACCACCAAAGAGTATATGTAACTCTAGATCCAAGCCTGACGAGGCCAAGAGGGTTGTGCATTCCCCACCGAGGAAAAGAAGGAGAAAAGGTGGGGTGAAAAGGAAAGGTCAAAGTGCCCAGCCACCTTCACTAACCCTATCCAAACCAAACACTGAGTTAGTGTTTCCACATAATGTAGTGCCACTGCCTTCAGATATACAGGATTTGGTAACCCCTGAGTTAGCTAGCGAAGGGGTTAATGAGGTGACCTATGTTAACATAGAGAAGCTTATTAAATCATATATGCTACCTGTGCTGGAGCGTGTTAGGATAATGGGTGACAAACTGGACCGCCTGCTGGCGACCATTGAGCCTTCACACTCCTCTAGCCTGGACAAGGTCAAGGGTCCACCCAACAAACCTCCCGGTTCATCCCAGGGTGTTGGCAATATATCTAGTTCTATTAGCAAACACACTAAAAGTGTAGCCAACACTGCCACTACAACAAACAAAGCTTTGGCCCTGGCTGCTAAACCCCCGACAGCGGCCACGACTGCCAAAGCAAATCCTAGGGTGGTAGCCAACAAACCACCTGCAAAGGGAGTAGTGCCACAGACAAGGAATGGGATGGGTAAAATCGCTAATTCCACTGACAAAATCAATAGACCTCTTCCTCATAAGAAAAATGTAGATTTGCCCCCGGATTCCACGAATTATGTTATTGTTATGACGGGTGTGCCACCAGTTGCGGAAGGGGATAGGGAAAATAACGAAAGTTTAAAAAACAAAGTCATCTTTTGGCTGAAAACAAATAGACCCCTTCCTTCTCATCTTAATGGGGATATTGTTACGGTCAGAAGATGTCGGTGGGTAGGGGTTCGCCCTAAGGATATAGAGGGGGACATAGTAATTATTAACTTTAGGGACCATAAAGTAGTATCCCATCTCTCCGATTGGTATGTGGGAAGTAATGAGGGAGGGATCTCTACGAGGAACCTCACTTATTTTTATCCCGAGACCCTGATCAATCCATCAGATCAACCTCCTGCTAATAACAATAAAAATACCAAAAGCCTCCTCAAATGGACCAATTTTACACCTAGTTTCCATGGACCCCATTTTAATCCTGAGGCGCAGTATCGTTCCTACATTCAATCTGACTACAATTGTCCCGCACAAACGCCGGGTTGGGCTAAGATCAATACCCAGCCCAGAGGTCCTCCAGTCTTATTGGATCTGCCATTCCCCAATAAGTCCCTGTACCCATTGGTTCCTACAACACCTGCCTTTACACAGATCCAACAGCCCCCAAGTCTCTACCCAGCACAACTTTATCCCAATAGGTTTACCCAGCCTAAAGAGCTTTGGAATATTCCTCTGAGAAATCTATATGATCCACTATCATGGTTGTCGACTAATGATTGACCAGCACTTTCGACAAGGGTTGATGAACCTAACTCTGAGTGTTTGAGGGTGGGAGATGACCTGGGTATCCTTTCAAATATTGTCGAAAGTCCGGAAGACCAATTACATCAATTTGTGGAGGGCTGTATTGTTTATACAGGAGAGCCAGATATGCCAGTATTGGTACCCACCCCGCTGTCTCCCAATGATGTTATCAGTGTAGGCGCAAGTCCTGGGTCAACTACCCAGGCTGGGTCAATATGTCTGTTAATGGAAGGTTTGGTTACAGATGCATTTGGGCATGTAGAATCGTCTCTCCAGTCTATCGAACCCTACCCAATAGCTGTAACAAAAATGTGTGATCAAGCATGTGAAAAGGGCACCACCATGGGTTGTTGGAACGTCGCAGGAATTGATTCTTGTATATGTATTCCTGATTGGGCTGATTTTATTCGACAAAGTGATGTCTGGTCCTTTCAGGAGACCTGGGCGACCCAATCAGTCTATTTTCCAGGCTTCCTGAACTTTAACAAATTAGCAGTTAGAGGCCAAAGAGGTAGGGCCATGGGTGGCCTCACTATTTGGGTTCGCCAGGTTGCAGGTGTATCTGTTAAGGAAATCTCTATTGATTGCCCCGATATATTGATAATTAGTATGAAAACAAATAGTGGGCTGAACATACTGCTTATCAATGTATACGCAAGAGGTATTGCGGGTGGCCGAGTGTCGACCACCCTCACTTGCTTGGATGATTTCCTGGGTTCCACTCAATTAACTGGTCATGTGGTTGTTATGGGCGATCTTAATACCTGTTTTGAACCTTTAAGCAAAGAGGATGGGTTATTAACTGAGGCAGAGGATCTGACCTGGGGGATTCCTCAACTTGAGCTACCCCCGATCACTAAGTGGTCCCAAGCAGCCACATTCATCAAAGGTCTCTGCCTGAATTGGGGGCTGCGTGCCCTAAACGGACGCGTAAGCTCTGACAGGCTGGGTAACTACACTTTTTCTAATGGCAGACACAGCAGTCGCATTGATTATATCCTAGTTGACATTAAAATGTGGCCTTTAGTTCTGGACATGATAGTTAAGCCACGACCAGAAAGCGACCATGAACCACTCATAGCGGAATTGAAGGACTCTAGCTTTGCAGGGCCGATTGAACGTCAGCCTAATCCTGTACAAGAGGCCGTGGTACTAACAAATGATATGAGGAGGGTGCGCTGGCCAAAGGTTTCTGTAGATGTGGAAGCACGCGTAAAGATCAGAACCCTGGTATCAAACTCTTTAATGGAAATTGATAAGTGTGATAACCAGGAATTAACGATTTCAAAAATCACAGACATTCACGCTAGCTTGTTTCTGTCCCTAAAAACTCTGTTTGTTAAATTTGTTGTCAATAAGGGTAGGGGGAAGGTTAAGAAACCCGCAAACTGGTACAACGAAGCTTGTCGAGAGTCCCATTCGTCTTTGTTTAAGGCCTTAAAATTAAAGAACCCAGCCCTAATTAAAACTAGTAGGAAGACGTATAATGAAGCAAAACGTCGGGCTAAAGCTGCATTGGACAACGAGCGCTGGAGCTTATTAGCGGAGGCCTGTGGCTCAAGGAACCTACAGCATTTCTGGCACCTTCTCAGGTGGGGTCAGTCTCAAGACGACCGCCCAAGCCCCGCATCCATTGAACAACAGAAATGGGTGTCCCACTTCGAGGAACAATTTAGATGCTATGGCACTACACAAGATTCCATTAGTTGGCCAATAACTTCTGATACACTTGTGTTCTCGGCCAAAGAAGTAGAATCAGTCTTGAATGCCATCCCCAGGGGTAAAGCGCCCGGTCCGGACTGTATCCCAGCGGACTTATTCCAACAAGATCAGGACCTATGGGTACCGTACCTAGTGCGATTGATTAATGCGCTGGCTATGGGCGCCAGGGTTCCGGATTCTTGGGCAGGCGCTGAAATACTGCCTATCTTTAAGAAGGGTGATCGGTCGGTTCCTTCGAACTACCGGCAGATCAGTTTAATTGACGCAGTCCAGAAGATCATAACCCGTCTTGTTCTGTCAAGGGTCCAGGCTTGGATAGAGGAATATAACATTCTTACTCCTCTCCAAGCTGGGTTCAGACCCCATGTGAGCACCCTGGATCAGGCATTTCGTTTCATGCTTCTGCATTGGAAGATGGTCACCTTGGGCAAAGGCAACCTATATGCGGCCTTCGTGGATCTACGGTCTGCGTTTGACCTTGTCCCGAGGGCCGGGCTTTGGAATTGCCTATTAGACATGGGCATGCCTCCCCTTTTGGTGCGTCTTATAGTGAACCTTCATGCACGGACATTTGCATTTGTGCGATGGGGTAAACCGGGTGAGGTGACAGAGAATTTTCCAGTGGCCAAAGGTGTCAGGCAAGGTTGTGTTTTGGCACCTACCTTGTTTTCTCTATATATTAATAGAGTTACCAAGTACTATGACAACTTTTCCACGGATGCCCCAAGTTTGGCTGGCATGAGAATCCCCCTGCTCATGTTCGCTGACGACACTCTCTTGATTTCACGAACCAGACAGGGTCTGCAGAACGCACTGTCAAGGTTCGAGAGTTTCTGCAGCGATCATGAGCTGGAGGTGAACGTGTCTAAAACCAAATTTATGGTTTTAAGGGGGCGCAAACAAATAAATGCCAGGGTTTCCATGGGGGATACCCCCCTGGAGCAAACAAAGCATTTCACCTACCTGGGAGTCACCTTCAGTGACACCCTGAGTTGGACCCACCAGATCGAGCTCATGACCATGAAACATCAACAGCTGGGCGGAGCACTGATTAAGGAACATAAAGGGTCATTTACGAGGCCAATGTCCCCGCTTATTAAGATCTATGGTGGTAAGGTTCTTTCAGCAGTCCTGTATGGTGCGGAACTATGGGGTGGTAGCAATTTGGATCCGCTAAAACATGCCCAAAATAAATTCCTAAGATTGTCCACAGGTCTGCCACAGTCGACTCCTATAACCCCCCTTCTTTACGACTTAGGGTGTCACTCGGTGGAGGACCAAGCAAGACTCCGTCCATTGACATTCTGGCGCCGTCTGTGGACAACGCCAGAACTCCATCATTATGCAGAAGCCTGCTTGGAGGTTAAAAATAGCTCTGGTGCCTCAAACATTGGATGGTTTAGAGACCTTAAGACTACCTTATTAGCTTTGGGTTATGGCGATCTGTGGTCCTCGCCTGAGTCAGCCATTTTCCCCCCCAAAAAGGAACTCAAAAAATGCTATTGGGATTGGGTGACCCATAATATGTACTTGGAAACGAACCCGAGCAGTCTTACTGGACTGTTCATTGTACATAAGGACACACCCAAGTTAGAGGGGTACTGGGACACTATAACTAAACCCTTGGACCGCAAACTATTCTTCCAATTTAGATGCGGTTCACTTCCCATAGGGGAGTTCACTAAAAAGTGGGGAACAGATAGATCAGGTTTTTGTCCTAAATGTCAAGGTATTGGGGAAAGCCTGAACCATTTTTTGTATGTGTGCCCTTTATACTCTGCCCCTAGAGCCAAATGGCTAAAGCCGGTATGTAGACATCTAGGTACCAGATTGGCTGTGGAAGCAACTAGATTGCTAAAAACCAACCTGGATCCCCTTTTGTTGTGGGGGTTGCTAAATTCTTTGGGTGGGCCTGGGTGCTTAGAAGTAGGTTCATCAAAAATAACCAAATGGTGATTGCCTAGTATCCTGTAACCTGTTGACTTATGGTTGTACACGAGTCCCTTTGTAAAGTTTTGTATATTTGTACAAGAAGCTGATTAGCTTGTCAATGATTTAATACTAGTTTTAACTGTTTTATATGTATTTATTGTATTTTATGTCTTTTATGATGAACTAATCGAATAAAGACTTCTTGAACTGAACTGAGTGTGGAGGAGCTATTTAAGGCAAAGGAGGTGGTGCCTTTGTCATGGTGCCAAGGCTTTTTAAGAGCCAGCTCTAAGAGTGGATTCAAGGCCTCCTCAAATTCAGATTCCTCTTGGGAGGAATAGGCATCTTTCCCTGGAGAACAGGCCTGGCTAGGATCAATTCGGTCACAGGATGGATGTGGATGCACTGGCATCCAGGTCCTCTGAAAGGTGCTGGAGGATGGGTTGGTCTTGATCCCCTGAAGCGACAGAGGAAGTTGCCATGGATGACAGTTTTTCAGAGCTAGGATGTCCTTTTGCCTGCTGGCACCAAGCCGGACTTCGGCTCCGAAGGTCTAGACTCCGAGGCTGGGTTCGAAAGTGTCCCCGAGCCAGGAGCAAAAAAGTGCCAGTCGAGCGCCGAGAGATGGAAAGGCGTCCGATCCGGCTCAAAAGTTCGGTGCCAACCATGACCTTGTGGCAGCAGAGGACCGGAGGGGTCATGATAGGCCTGTGAACTTGACCCTCTTGAGGGCGATGCTTGGCTTCCGAGTGGTGTCTAGGGGCTTGGCTTCCGAGTGGTGTCTAGGGGCAGGAGGCGGTATGGCACTACTTACTTAGACCGTTCTCATAGCTGGGCAATGCAGGTGGAGGCTCAACCGCTTCAACGTCAGAGCTGAAACTCTCCTCTGTCTCCAACACTCGAGATTCTGCATCAAAAGCCTCTGGCTGATGCTTAACCTCGGTGTCCTGTTCTCCAAAGAGTTCCAGAGAATAGTCTGCATTGTGTTGAACCAACGAAGCAGAGGTGATGCGACGACCCCGATGCTACTGGAGGATTTCCTTGTTCCGGAAGGCAAGACATGAAGAGCAAGAGGCCTCCCCATGGTCCAGGGACAGACGGAGGTACCACTCCTGATGGAGGTCTGCCTTGAGTATTTTCCTCGACACTTTGGGCAGTAGCGGAATGGAGTTATTTCCATCAAGGGTATATTCTCAGGTGTCAATGAATCGATTGAGCCCCAAAGTGTCCAGGCCCCATATGGGGCACAAAAGTCAGTCGCCTGCGGAACGGAAGAGAAAGGATACACAACACTTGGAACAGACAATGAAATTCACTGTTAATTTGTCTAGCAAGTAAGAAAGATCTGAGCGGACCCCACAAAAACACCTTGTGCAGTCGAACCGGAGCTCAAAGGGACACGTCTGAACTAGACGTTGGAGAAAAAAACAATCAAACAATGGAGTCGATACCCATGAAATGGGTGGAGTCACTATACCTCGTGACTCTAAAGACTTCTTTAGTGAAAAACAACTTGCACACGTCCGAGCCCAACTCTAGATGGCAGGAGTATGCACAGCATATGTATCTACAGCTAATCATGCCCGAACAAATTATTATGTGTAAGGTATAATTAAGCGTGATGCATCGAATAATTTAAAAGTAACTATGACATTCCAATGCAAATTATTGTTACATTAAATCAAAGGTTATTAAAGGTTTTAAAATATAATAATGACATTTTATTTTTTAGAAAAAAATGAAAATGTATTTAAATGCATTAATATTTTTAAATAGTTTAATTATTTCATTTAACATCAATTCCTATCGGGTTTTATTTTAAGTCTACCGCCATTATTTTCTATGGGAGAGTGCTGCAGTACCAATTACTGGCCAAGTGTGGCACTCTGAACTGGAGTACATTTATTTCTGTTTCGGGTACTTTTTGGCTGTAGTAACTGTAAACGTCCAGTATGGGAATGGGCTTACTCTTTCATGGGTGGGTGCACTTCTCTTCAAAACCCCAGGCCAACCCTCTTTAAAACCCTCAATAGTCCTCCCTAAAGCCCTCCCATTTCAAAGGATCTACTCATCGAAATGGTAGGAGAGGTGGAGGTGGAGACTTTTACTAGCAGAGTTATGAATTGCATTTTGTAGTAAGCAGTACTACTTTATATACTACATAAATTAAGTTTATGAATCAGGCCCAGTGAGTGGTAGGTGAGCAGCTGAGCTGTGGACAGTTAATGCAATGTTATATTGTGGTCTTTAAAGAGGTGCGTTTTCAACTCTTTCCTAAATTGGAGAAGCATTGGGGCAGTCCTAATAAATATGGAGATGTTGTTTCAGGTCCTGGGTGGGTGGATAAATAAAGGCATGCTGTCTTCTTTTTTTACACTTCTTAGTCTGCAGTATGATGGTGTTCTGGCTGCTAGTTGGCAGAGAACCATCAGTGATGGTATCTCTGCAAGATAAGCGTGGGTGCTTAGGGTGAAGACTAAATGAGGCTGCTGGTTATGTAGATGGTGCGAGCCGACAAGGGAAGCCAATGAAGTTCCATCAGGTTCGAGATGAGATCATATTTCTTTAGGCCCTGGATGAGATGTGCTGCAGCTTGTAGGATACACTTAAGGAGTGCAAGTGTGGAGACAGCGAGGCTATAGAGCAGGGTGTTAACACCATCCAGAGCAAGAGTATAAGGGCTTGAACATCAGTTTTGTTATAAAAAACCGTTTCACTTTCTTTCAGAAAAAGAGATGGTAACGGGCCAGCTTGCTTGTTTTGGCAATTTGTTCCTTAAGGGTGAGGTCGGTATCGATGCTGGATCCAAGTGACCTGGCATTCAGTGAAAGTTGTGGTTTTGAGCCGTTGAGCTTAATGTCACGGAGTCAGGTTTGAACTTTTTTATATATGTTGTTCTTGGCGAGTAACAGAATTCTAGATGCCTGGAGCAGAGGAGACTTTCAAGTAGAATTGTGTATTGTCAGCATATTGGTGATTCTTGATACTGTAATTTGTGAATGGAGCCCCAAGGCGTCTTGTAGCAGCTGAAGATGGCAGGAAACAATATGAAACCTTCGAGGACTCTGCAGGTGATAAGAGATCTTTTGGGACCTGGAGGCCCATGTGAACAAACTGGTGTTGATTGAAAAGGTAGGTGAAGAACCAATGAGCACACTACCTGTGAATCTTATTTGAGACTCCTGGGACTAGATGGGGATTGCCTGGTCAATGATATCGAAGGAAACTTAGATGTCCAGCAATATCAGGAGACACGGGTCTCCTTGGTCTGTGGTCAAGAGAGCATAGTCTAAGATGAGTGAGGTAGCAGTGTCCATGCTGTAGTGTGATCGGAAGCCAGACTGGAAGACACGTAGGAGATGGTTTGCAATGATGTAATTTTGGAGTTTGGCATAGACTGCTTTTCAATGTTCTTGCTGATGAATGGTAGGTGAAAGACGAGCCCGCAGTTGGAGAGGTCATCATGGCTTAGCGTAGTTTCTTCAGGAGTGGGAGGATCTGGCCTGCCTTGAGAGCTTCTAAGAAGACAGCCCGAGTAAGGCAGAAATTGACAATGGTGGGTAAGGGTG
Source organism: Lissotriton helveticus (assembly GCF_964261635.1). Lineage (NCBI taxonomy): Eukaryota > Metazoa > Chordata > Amphibia > Caudata > Salamandridae > Lissotriton > Lissotriton helveticus. The sequence continues at coordinate 1,118,000,298 of NC_136068.1, read as the reverse complement.
AGAGCATCACCAGAGAGAGCTTTGATGAAGGCCAATGCAAGTGTGCATGCACATAGGCCTCACGCGATCATCAGCACACTTGCAAGGCCACACACAACAGGCAGGGAGTGTAGGTCAACAAGCAGACTCCCAATTATACATGATCCAAGTCTGCAATACAAGTTGCCAGAGGCTCAGTAGTCTGAAAACCCTAGTCTCCAAGATTTGACTCGCACATCAGAACCAGATTTTTCGACATGATTCAACTATAGACACAAGGAAGAAGTAAGGTAACAGTAGCCTGAAGTGTGATCAGTAATATAAAATGAGATTTCAAATATCTAGTGTAGTTATGTATGTTTGCAGCAACTAGCCTTGGGGTTTGTACGGACTACATAGTAACATCTTCCTACTGTCAACTATAGGTGCTGCAGGAAGGTAAGAGCTCCCTCAACCAATCTGTGGATTATGAAATGAAATGAAATGAAATGAAAAATTGCATTTGTATAGCGCATAACTGCCCTGGGGCCTCGCAGCGCTTGAAGATAAAATGGTTTTAGCGCAGGCTCGGGGCAGATCAGCGAGATTTAGCAAACAAATGCGTTTTTAGGGCCTTTCTGAACGAGAGGAGGTTGCTGTTACCCCGGATGGCAAAGGGGAGGGCGTTCCAGAGTCTGGTCGCCGAATGGTAAAAAGAGCGGCCACCCCAACGGGCTTTGTTAATTTTAGAGGAGGTGGCCAGCTGCAGGGTACCAGACCGAAGGGGGCGTGTTGGGACATAAGGCGTAACCAGAGGGTGCAGAATCGCTGGGCCTACACGGTGGAAGGATTTGTGCATGATGCACAGAGCTTTGAACTGCACTCTGGCAGCCATTGGGAGCCAATGGAGGTCTTTCAGAGCCTTCCTCGCCGACTGCCGACGGGACAGATTGAACAATAGGCGGGCCGCACTGTTTTGTGTGACCTGGAGCCTCTGAAGGACCGAAGCCGGTGCTCCCAGGTAGAGAGCGTTCCCGTAATCCAGGCGAGAGAGAATGAGGGCCTGGACCATGATCCTCCTCGCCTGGAAAGGGAGCAAAGGGAGCACCCCCCGGAGCATCCTCATTAGTCCGAAGCAAGTGGCAGCAGTCTTAGTAGCCTGGACAGAGAAATCAAGGGCAGTGTCAAGCCAGATCCCGAGGCTCTTTATCTGGGACTTGGGCGCAGGAGGAGCGCCAAGACATGGTGGCCAGACGGGTGCAAGAGCAGACGGGGAGGGATTTCCAAGGAGAATGATCTCTGTCTTCTCCCCGTTAAGCTTGAGACAGGAGGCTTGCATCCAACTGGCAACAGCCTCTAGACAGGGGCCTAAGGTGTTGGATGATCCATCTGCGTGGTCTAACGAGACCACCAGCTGCGTATCATCCGCGTAGGTGACTATACGCACACCAAAGGGATGGACTATCCTGTCCAGAGGTTCCATGTAGGCGTTAAAGAGGGTCGGGCTCAGGGAGGAGCCCTGAGGGACCCCACACCTGAGAGGATGTTTAGGAGAGACTGTCTCACCCTCAAAGACCCGGAAAAAGCGCTCACTCAAAAAGGAGGTGAGCCAGTCCAAAGCCGCGCCCGACAAGCCCATGCCCGCCAGTCGGTATACTAGCGTGGCATGGTTCACCGTGTCGAACGCGGCACTAAGGTCTAACAGGATAATGGCCACCTTTCCTCCCCGATCCAAAGTCGTTCTTGCTTCCTCTGTGACCGCCAACATGGCAGTTTCTGTGCCATGTTGAGGGCGAAAACCTGTCTGGGAGGCACGCAACAGACAGTTGGACTCCAGATAGTCTGTTAAGATATTGTTGGTGTGCCTCTCCAGCAGTTTACTCAACCAGGGAAGCAACGAAATGGGGCGGTAGTTGGACAGGTTGTTCTGGTCCAGGGAGGGTTTCTTGAGAAGCGCCCTCACCATGGCACACTTCCAAGCGAGTGGGACCGACCTGGACACAATGGAGGTGTTTAAAGCTTCCAGGCTTTTCCAGGCTTATGCTCTACCAAATTCCCTATATATAATTTGGTAAACGTTTGCAAAGCAGACTTCTTTTGCTATGGTCATGTAACTCTCAGGATAATCAGGAAACTGTATTCCAGGACTCTTATGATTTTCAGGTTGGCACACTACATGATGGCTTCTCAACAAAGACAGTTATTTTGCTGTTTGGATGATTCTTGCAGGCGATTATTTAGCACTGCATTAATCAAACTTCTTTTGGATAACATGTTTTTCTCCAATGTACAACTGTGCCGCGTGTTTGGTTTGTTTCGATCAGTCCACAAACTTAATTTCACACAAGAGTTGCATGCTTTCTGCCCATGGATCCTGTTTTGTGGCCATACATGAAGTGTGAAGATCAGTGTATACACCGCCTTGAATTACCCCACCTACCAAGTGGATTGCACTGAGTCCTGAGGACGGCACCAAGCACGGTTTTTTTTTACACATTTTGTATGATTGTTTTGTGATGTTTTTAGGACATTACACAAACATATAATGAATTCCTTCCAATTAATAACATTTACGTATTTGTACACTTGACAGTTATCATTTGTCAGATTATGAGGGATTGAACAAAATATTTCAATTGGTATTCTGTATAACAATTATATCAGTCACTGGAAAAAATGTTAAAAATATATCTCAAACATCATCTATTGCTTGAGCTTGCTCTGAGTTTGCGACAGAAAGAGGGCTAATTAGTCTCCATTTGCATACAGTTGCATTCGTATTTATTCAGAGAGCAGAAATGTTTTTCACAAATGATGCATGTGGGAATACAAATTGGTATGAGGACATCAACATCTTTGGAGAACATATATTTGGAGTGTTGAGGGCTGATAGTAGGTGGTGACTGAGATGACAATAAATAGCAATACAAAGTTAACTGGAATACAAGAGTCCTCAGTCCTCAAATGTTACATTGTTACATCTTCATGTCCCAGTAGACTTGATTTTCTGTCTTTGCATCCGTGTCTTCCTGTCCCGGTTTCTGTCTCGTTTATATCAAAGTGTCCCCGCCTCTTCTTATCCTGCTGCCCACATTGCTTGGTTCTAGATTCTGTGTCTTCATATCCCCGTGCCCCCCGACTCACTATCCATGTCTTCCTGTCCTTGAGGGTGGTGCTCCATGTGCCAGTATCCAAAGTGCCCCAACCAGCACTTCAGTCTTTTATAAAGCCCCCTCCATATCTTTTTCTGCTGCACTGCCCTTGTAATGCATAATTCGTGTCACCTTATTCATCTGTTCCCGCCTCCCTGCCGCCGCTTGTGTCTTCCTATCCAAGATCTCCATTCTCTTGACTCACTTTATGCCTTTCAGTCTGTGCCCCCTAGTACCTTACCCGCGCCAATGTCCATGTCCATGTCTCTGGGACAATATAAAACAAAAGGAAATGCCTTTTATTGTGTACCACTTTAAATAATTTATTTATATGAATACTGTTTTCAGTCAGAATACTTTAGCCACACATTTTCTACAGCAAAGAGACATCACAGATGAATACACACTAAAAATGAGATTGTTTACGTGTGTATATTGTATGTTTTTTGCTAGGACTAACTTGCTTTTACCCATACCAAATTATGGTTATATATTGTTGAGTGTTCATACGAATAAAAAGACAAAAGTTTATTCGATTCAATAGATATTTAAATATGATTTAATTTCCTTTTCTTGTGGGAGCCAATAGGATGCAACCAATGTACTGCAAATATATCCCAAGCATGAATTGGAGAAGTCCTGATGAAGGGTCGTATCAGGCCTTATTTCGTTTAAATTGATAGTGTGACACAAATGTACCAAAATCACAAGCTAGAAATGTTTTACCAGCCTCATGCGCCTCACAGAAAACCGTGGAGGGAGCTATGACAAGAATCTTTCCACATTGCTGTTTTATTGGTCTGCACGGGTGGAAGTGAAGGGGCGTATTGGCGAAGAAAAAAAAATAAAACAATCCGAAATACTGTTATAGCAAGAATCAAAATAATTAACAATTATGTTTTGAAAAGAGGGAAAACAGGAGGTGTTGCCAGGGACAGGAACAAATGCAAGAAAGTGGAAGCAACTGTTAAAATTATATATAGTTAGAAAAAGCACTTTAAAGCCTCACCAACCATAAATACACTACAATACAACACAACGTTGCTCAAAAGACATTCATGGAAAAGAGGAACGAGGGAACATTGCCCAGGATCCTGCTCTGATGGAGATGGGTGCACGCAGGGCAGTACAAGCAAGAGGTCGAATTATACATACTGCATGTTTTGAAGGACGCAAACGTTACATGTACGGAGCATGGCACGCGTCTGCAGTCCGTTTGAGAACGCTTCACGGCCCTGCAGCTGGGCAGATGCTGAAATGGAAGAAATAGTGGCTGCAGGGTTTTATCTACCAGGCATGTTTGGATGGGATACCATCTTCTGCTTGAGGGCCAAGTGCAGTGCTCTGTGAAGTGCAACCGAGATTAGAGTTGTAAAGACATTCTGGCCAGTCTCATAAGAAGAATAAACACCTTTACTGAGGCATGGGGCTCAGTAGACACTGAAAAAAGCATTATCAAAGCCAACCGATCTGGCTGGCATGGGCTCACCCTTTGTAAGTGCTCAATGCTGTAGTGGACAGAAGAAAATGTGACTGACACCACAGACCCATGGATGAAGAGGGCTGGCTGAAAAGTCTTAAAGACTATTTTACTAAAATCAGGCTAATGCCTAAACCTTAAAAGAGTGATCCTGAGGTGTGCATGTACTTTAGTAATACCCCCTTAAAGCTACCACTGACAGATGCTGGAGCCTTACGTCCCCAATCGACCAAAAAGAGGCATGCTCTGTTTTTGCAAGAATACTCTCTATGTGGTCCAAACAGCTAGAGTAGACGCCCACACCTATCGACGTAAAACTACCCAAAAAACACTCCTCACAGAGGGTATTTCTTAACCAGGTTTAATTCAGGAACCCGGCAGCGCAAGGAACAAAGCAGTCCAGGAAAAGGACAGCAACCACTTTCCTGGCGTCAAACACCGCAGAGACCAATAGGTAGAGAAATAAGGGAGCATTTAGAGGCTGACAGAAGCATGGTGTGCACCAAAAGAAGATGCCCGTCCACCAACCACATAGTTCCTCTACCCCATTCAAAGGTGGGAGAAGAGCACAGCTTTCTGTCGATTAAGCCTCAGCTAACTACACCAGTGGCAATTCTTGGCCTGGCAGGTAGCCAGTCTATCAGAGGACAGCTCAAACATAGTGGCTATCCAGCAAACCTACTTAGAGTGGGGCAACATGACTGTTTTTCCCAGCTCAGGTGTACCATGTAAAGCATGGTGATCACAGGCAGGGAAAACAATCAATGCCTTAAGTGTGCTGTGAGAAAACACCTTCCACCTCAGGATCAACGATTTTTTGCATTTCACAAACCTCTCCCACGCGACATGCAAAAAAAGAAATGCTGCGCAGATTAAAAAAACATAGTTCCTGCTGGGCATTCTGCTTTCCTTTGGGTACATCTGCCGCACCACTGATTTCACTTCAGGCACAGAAGGGCAAATCTCTATAAAATGGACAGTAATCTGCCAGGAGAGCGGAGCCCGGTGCCTCCCGGCAGGATCCCAAGGACACCCTTAGTGTTCTGTATTTGGGCTTCTGAAGAGGACTTTCACTAACACCTTGTGTTGAGACGGGACACAGACCTATGTATTACGAGAAGTACTTATAATTCCAGTCCATCCTGCTTGAGGCTCTACAAAATCCAGCTCCAGTAACGGACACCCGCACTACCAAGCCACCTCATCTCATTCCGCAACCAGAACACACGTCAAGGACAGATATTCTACATGAGCTCACCACAACCATCTTCTACACGTCACATGCGATACATATGCCACACTTTTTCCAACATACAAGACAACACGATAGAGGACACACAAACAGAAACCCAAACTTTAATCCCAAAAACAGAAATAGGTAAAAGCTATATTCTGCAAGAGATCAATTACTCTAAAGGAGAGTCCTGAACACAGGATACCTACCCTCTTCTCTCCTGCTAACTTTCCTTCCCTCTGTTTCTTTCCAAACTATCTGACACGTGTTATATTAACCTCATCTAGTGTTATATAAATACATTAATTTATAAATGAGTGTCAAGTAAAGTTACAGTTTTTCTCCTTAACCTTGCTCACAAAACTCCAATCCAGTAAACTGTGGTTTTTGAGAACATGCAGGGCGAATAGCATTACAAAGCGGCATATGTATCAAGCCCTTTTCCCGTTCGCAACAGTCCGATTCTCAGAATTGGCCCGTTTGTGACCAGGAAAAGGTATTTTGGGATGTATCATCCAAAAAGGCCATCGCAAATAGGGAATCTCAACATTTGTGATTCCCAATTATTGATTGCATTTAAGGAATCGCAAATTGCGATTCCTTAAATGCAATGTAGGAAGCACCCAAGTTGTGCGATTTTGGCTTAAGAAATCACAAATTACCACCAACTTCAGGTTGGTGGTAATTTGCGATTTCTTTGAAAAATGCACTTTTCTGCATTGTTCAAGGTGCCATGTGGCGCACATACATGCCTACATGCCCATAGGGCATGTATGTGCTCCACATGTGAACACATACATATTTCAGGGGTGCTACAGGGTGTCCTTTTGACACCCTTGAAATTGCATTTGCGAGTACCTAATGGGTACTCGCAAATTGCGAATGTCTTCTCATTCATTCCTATGGGCCTATAGGCCCATAGGAATGACTGGAAAGGTATTTCTTATTTGAGAATCGCAATTTGCGATTTGCAATGAATGAATATTAAGGAATCGCAATTAATATTGCGATTCCTACATACATTCCATTTTGTGAGTCCTTAATAGCAATTCGCTAAAAGTCGCTATTAAGGACTCACACACGGTCCTGTTCATACTTATGCTCCTAAAGTGCTTTGTGAGTCCATTGCAAGAGTCGATTGAAGGCTGCAGCGAGGTTTGTAATCTATTGCTACATTTAACGTGGAATGTAAAACAGGAAAAGATTAATGGACAAGGGCAATAGTAAAAAAATGAAAAATCGTTTTCAGACACTTTGCTTTTGTAGAGGAGGGAGGCAGGGAAATACACACATCGCTACGAAAGACCCTCTCAAGCGAACATGTAATGAGGTGAGCCTAAAATATAGTATATTACATCCGAGATCATTAGACCTAAAATTTTTGTGGTCATCCGAGCGTGACAAAACGGCTTCCGTTACATTGTGTTCCGAGCCCATAAATGACCTCTTTTTAATCTCTTTAGTGCCACTGAAAAATGACATGTATGCATCCGGCCTCACTTTCGCCTCCTCCGCCGATAAAAGCTCACGAAGGTAAATATAACATCACTGAAATAGAGTCTAGCGAATGTAAATATATAAGACATTCAAAAGGAAAAGTGTCAAAATAAAGTATAGGATATAATTTATTATTTACTTGCCCTGATCGGTGCACGTCTATTTGCATGCTAGAAACTGCAAGCATTCAAAACAAGTAAATGCTTTGGGTATAATTTGACGATTTCGTAACCCAATGCATACATTTGTACATTTTGCTGCAAAGAGCTAAGAATTTTCCTGTATCATAAAACATGTTTCAGTCAAATGTAACCAAGGAAACGAGAGAACAGCACAGAATATTAATATTTCCTGATTTGTGTGAAGCCAAGATTATGCACTTTTGTAACACTAACGGTAAAGCCTATCCATTCTGATGCGAATGAGGGAGGGGGGCCTGGGGTGTGTGGAGGAGGGCGACAGGCCCGAGGCTTAGGCTTCCCCACGTCAGGTGGCCATTCGCTCACGCTTCCGTCTCATACAGCAGCCAGCTTAAGATTCCCCATAGAAGCAATTACGCAGCCACAACACTAGTGACATGGGTAAAATAGAGACAGCTCTCTGCCCCAAAAAGTGTGGACAGGTCGCCTGCCTAACGAGTGCGTGTGTGGCGGTGGGTTAGAGCCCTCAGCGAAATGGTGTTTAATGAACATTTGGGGAGAAACACATCTCACCTGCATGGACCGCCTGTGGGGTACACGTGGACCGATGGCGGCCAAACGAAACATAGCCAGACTTTGGGGAGTTGGCACTGCACCACAGTTTAGGAACTGGAAGAGAGATATGGACAGGTGTATGCATGTGAGAAGGAAGTCTTTGAAGGTAGAGGGTGTCAACACAAATGGACCAGAGTGTGGGGGAAGACAATGCCTATCAGGGTAACTTGTGTACTGCTGTGATAAGTGCCGCTCTAAAAGCTTGGAACCGGGAAGCGCTGGGCGTAATTGTAAGACCGAGAGTCTCTGGGGGCGGAGGATGGGGAAGTGTGAGCAATTACTTGGATATGTGTCAACGTACTGTTTACCATCGTGCTTCTACCCAACGTCATCTGGTTTCTTATTCGTTTACATGCAAATGGAAAGAATTTTTAAAAAATGAGTTAAGCTGATTACCTAAATACTAGTACTGAATGTTATAAACATTTGCGAATGAAGCAAGGAGTTGACAACATCAATCTTTCAACTGAAGAACGCTGGTTTTACACAAATTAGTATACATTAAGCAATTGTGCTATTTTACTAGCTTAATAAAACGAAATCCTAAAGTGAGTTAATCAGCCAGAGGGAGAATTGTGAAGAAGACCAATTTCAACATGGTTACCAGCAAGTTTCTATAGTGTTTCTCTCTCTAAAGGGCCAATTAGGAGCACACAGCCTGATTCATCAAGGGGCCGTTTTGCGAGCCCCTAATAGCGAATCATAGCGATTCGCTATTGAGGACTCGCAAAACGGTATTCATGTAGGAATTGCTAAATAAATAGCGATTCCTACACATTCCTTATTTGCGAGTAGCAAATTGCTACTGGCCCATAGGAATGAATGGGGAGTTATTCCTTATTTGTGAGTAGCAATTTGCTACTCGCAAATAAGATAGCGATTTTAAGGGTGCCAGGGGTGTCCAAAGGACACCCTGTAGCACCCCTTAAATGCACATTTGAACAGGTGTTGCGCACACACATGTCCAAAGGACATGTGTGTGTGTAACATGCAAAAGAAAAAAATGCACTAAAGTGCTTTTTACACTATTTTCGCAATTTACCACCAAGTCAGACTTGGTGGTAAATTGAGAGCAAATATTGCGATTTCGCTATTTCTAATTGGTTGATGTATTGCATTTAAGGAATCTCTACTAGAGATTCCTTAAATCCAATTCCTCGCAAATATGCGAATTCTTAAATAGCGATTTTTGCATTTGGGATGATGAATCCCAAATGCAAAAATTGCACTCGCAAAAGGCAAGATTCTGAGAATCTTGCCCTTTGCGAGTGCAATTTAGCTTGATGAATCAGGCTGCCAGAACTTTCCTTTAGTTAGGTGAAGAGAAGACAACAGGGTAAGTTTGTCCACGTCTTTATTCCCGTCTGGTGTCCTTCAATCGCCAGCAGCAACTGCTGCTACACCCACACTCTACATTCCAAGAAGGAACCCCCACGAGCTCCCACCCACATCACGTTTTAGATCCCTACATTAGGCCCTGCAATAAAGTGTCTCAATTCGTTATAAATAATCAAGGCATCATGAAAGGGTTTGCGAATTGAAAGCTCATTAACAAAATCACAAGAACTCTTCTGAAAGAAGTGTGTCTACACTGCACATGTGAAATTCTAGAAGATGTTCTGATTTGAAGTTTTTCACCTCCCAACAGATCCATTCTAGATCTCCCATGCCTCTCTCTTCCTCACCATATCATCTTCCACCTCGTTTTCTTTCTCTCTAATAATATGTAAGAAAAGGGATCTGTTTGCATGGTCACCCCCTGATGCAGTTGCTTTTTTTACTCTGAAGTGCACTGGGCCCTGCTTACCAAACCCCAGTAAATGTGGTCTGAACCCCTCAAAGTGTATAACAATTGGCTAATCCCTAATTGGCATTTTTAACTTACCTATAAATCCGTAGTATATGGCACAAAGTGTACCCAGCGCCCATGGCTAGCATGTTCAATTTCACCAGTGGGCTGCAGCACATATTGTGCCACCACTGCTGTGACTAAATGAAAACATGGTTTTAGGTCTGGCAATGCCGTATAGGCAGGCAGCTTTGAAATGCAGACTCAACATGGCAAATTAACTCTTTTGCCATGCATAAACATTCCTTTTTTAATTATTTGTAAGTCTACCTAAGGCAGGCCTTAATAGTCCAAAAGACAGGGAACTAGATATTAAGAAGGACATGCCATACCAAATTTAATCATTGCAAGTCTTGACAGTTAAAACTCAAAATTGTTGTTAACACTTTAGTAAGATCGGAAGTACCATTGGATCACACAGAGTTTCATTAGCCCACGCAGTAAGTGCTAATTTCCATTTGGGACCCTCCAAATTTGGTACTCCAAGGTATCAAATTATTTGTTACATTCAACTCAACTTAATGCTGAAGTCTGATTTAAAGTAACTTTTAATGCAAAGGTGTCTTTAGGAAGTCATTACTTACTTGCCTTAAAGCTCTAGTTACTGTTTCTGAGTTAAGTACAGCAGTTGTCACCTGAGAATACCTGCTGCCAATAGGCGTGGAAGAGGGAACAGAAGGACTATTGGTGGGAGTAGGAGGGTAAACAGCCCTTACTACGAATCCATCACCCCGCATGTTGTTACAACGTGGTTGTTACAACAACTGCGTTGTAACAACGCATACCATTACCCCACAAGTCGTATCACCCACTTGGAGGGGGGAGAAGGTGTTCGATTTAAAATCCACACCTTCAATACTGTCCGCATAGACTGGAGTTGGAATAGTAAATTATACTATTCCAACATCCAGCGCCCCCCTCCGCAAGTCGTTGTTACGACTTGCGGGCTAATGGTATCTCTAACAGGGGGGGGGGGAAACCCCATTGCAGAATCAGTTTTCTAGGAAGGGAGGCTAATTATACTGGGCATACCTCAGAGGTGTGCCCATGGCTCTGTCCCCCGTGAAGAAGAGTCCTGACATCTTGTATTTGGGCAGAGAGATGCATTGTGGAATTGTTTAGTGCCAACCCCACAGGAAATTATGTAAAAGTGGGGTGACCCTTGGGAGTTGTAGCCCCATTATCTAGTGAGTCCATTCCACCCACATACTCAATATTGGCATAAAAGTAGCACCCCTCGCTTCTAGCCTCACTACAACGTTGGATTCAGAAAGAGCAGAAGAAGGAATGCACCGGCTGAATCCGTGGACCACAGAAAGAAAACTACATCAAGAAAGACTGCACCTCCTGTGCCAAGACAGGGCTTCAGAAAGAGAAGTGCAGCTCCTTCTGTTGAACCCGTGACCCATGGACAGAGACCCCAAGGGCTGAACCTTCTTCCACTCGTGCCAAGTACCAATAGATAGAAGACTCTAAGAGCTAGTTGGCTGGCCTCCTGATAAGCTTTAGTCACACTAAAGCTAAAGAAGCCCTGCGCCTGCAAAGTGCCCAGCTGACCAGGTCGCCCCTGACATGCCCTGAACACTACTGGTGCAGCAGAGATTGAGTTATACCCATGTGAGGTCCCTTTCAGGTCCTGGACCCTTTGCTAGTTTGAGAGTGCAATCTTCCTTAACACAGAACTGCATCATGCCAACCTAAAGCCAAAGAAAACAGTTCCTGAGCCCAGATTCTGAGGCTCAGACTACCGCAACTTGCCACTTTGTAGTTAGCCTCAAACGTTGTTGAGAAGCGAGGCTTTCACCAGACCCCTCAACTTCCCCGATCCATGAACGTTGAACCCAAGGCCGGACTGAAGCTGGGGAGGACCCCCGCTGAACTCAATGTTAAAGACAAAAAGAACTAGAACAATGTCTATGTGCGAAGTTCAAAACTTGACCAGGACCGACCCACTGCCCGCATCCGACCTCAACTTCCATCGTGGTTGACCTGAAACTTTGACTTTGCTCTGGACCCTCATGTTCATGACTGATATACTACCATTAAGAATGAAAAGCAGTGATTTAGAAAAACCTTGCAAAAAATCATAGCTCTGGTTGCCTCCATCTGATTTTTGTCATTTTGGTGTCTATTTGAAGATAAAAATATACTCTATAAATTGGAGTGGGGTCTGTAGTGTGTTGTGTTTCTTACGTATTGACTGCTTTGGTACTGATAAATGCTTTACCCTTGTTTGCCTTTGAGTTAAGCCTGACTGCTCTGTGCCAAAGCTACTCAAGACTGAGCTAAGGTTTGATTTAAAGAAACCTTAATGGACCGGATATATATTAATGACTACTGCTTGGTGAAGTCTTACAACCACTCCAACTAATAATTCTCTTTTCTCACACCACAGAAACCGATTAAATCACTCACCTCAAAATTAAAAGCTGAAGATGAGAACAACTTTGTTGGAGGCACTGAGACTTCAATTGTATTCAAGTAAAAAGCTGCAGCTATAAAAGACTTCTTGAAAGCGTAGAATCTGTGTAATATTAGAAATTTCACACATAATGAAATTTCCTAGCACAAATGCAGTGAGCCTCAAGGCCAGGTTAAAGGGTAGAAAGTAGAAAGATTTCAAATGGGAAACATGAATTTGGTTCATTTCACGCTAAAGAATTCATCATCTATGGTTGGTGAAGTACTGCAGGATTATTTTTTTTACAGTAAAAGAGTTATATCAATTGGAATTACTTGATAAAGAGCATTGGTTTGAATCTAGTTATTAAATGGCCTACCTGAGGGCTGTGGCGTTCAAAGCAAGAGGCGTAAAGAAACTTCAGGGGCCGCCCCCTGCAGAGTACCTGGAGCCCCCCACCACCTACCACTTTGGTCCCAGACCCAGTATACTGTGCTGAGGGGGCCCCTTGGAGTTCGGAGCCCCCCACACCACAAGGGGCTACGGGGTCTAATGTTACACCATGGTTCAAAGCAACACCCAAATCCTATCAGAAAACAAGCAGAATGACTAGCCTCAACAGCCAAGTGTACAAAAAGAAAAAAGAAAAAAGAAAAAAGAAGGTGTTCAAGATCAGTCCTTTGCTAAAAGTTAGTACATTGGCATTACAAAAAATAAATATGTTTCCCACATGCATAGTGTGCATCGGTAATATGGTATATAACATTTCTGGGAAATATGTTATATTTTCTCCTGGATAAAAATTAGAGGTAGTGGTCTTTTATTACTGGGGATACTAGCCATCAACAAAGATCATTAAAGAGGCCCCTAGCAGCACACACCACTTCCTAAAGCCAGGTGCTTCACTTAAGGATGATCAGCCAAGGTAACTCTTCCCACAATGTTGAGAATAAGACTGAAAAGTTCAACCGCCCATTAGAGTCAACATGATCCCATTAAAGTACACTAATAGGCACCCTGAAGTTTTATTAACACCTATGCAAGCACCCACTGTAAATGACCTAATCCTGCACAAACACATATACAAACCCTGTCCTAAGAACAGCCATTGTTCACCATGCTTACCAGCGTGTATTACTGCAGTTACAGTCCTAATCTTTGCTCTGTTTTACATTAAGTTAGAACATCGACGTGCTCATGGTCCAAAATGCTTTCAAATGTTAAAAGGTGACATAAAAGGCTGAAATGTGACTCGGTGAGACTACGTACAAATATTTAAAATAAAATAAACAAATATTACATTTTTTTTAATTAATATAGAAAGCTGCCCTCTATCCTGTGGGAAACAGCCGTTACAACGAAGGCTGAAAACAAGATGCCTTCACAACAAAGGCATTAAAACAACGTCTTCACAACGCCTGATTTACAACAAAAGTTTTTACCACGATTATGCCCTTACCATACTTTTACAATGAATTTCGTTGTTAAAGCATGAATGGTAAAGGCATAGTCGTAGTAATGTTTAGGGTGAGCTAGGATTTTTGGGTGGCAAGGGAGATTTTAGGGTTTAGTGTGGGATTGGGTTTTTGGATGGCAAGGGAATTTTTACGGTGGATATGAGTTCTTGGGTGGCAAAGGAAATTTTAGGGTTTAGGGTGGGTATGGATTTTTGGGTGGTAAGGGAATTTTTAGAGGTTAGGGAGGGTACGCGTTTTTGGATGGCAAGGGAACTTTTACGGTTACATATGGATTTGTGGGTGGCAAGGGTCATTTTAGGCTTTAGGGTGGGTATAAGTTTTCGGATGGCAAGGAAATTTTTAGTTTAGGGCGGGTGCTAAGGTTAATTTTAGGGTTTAGGGTGAGTATGGGTTTTTGGGTGACAAAGGGATTTTTACAGTTTAGAGTGGGTATGGATTTTTGGATGGTAAGGGAATTTTTAGGGTTTAAGATGGTATGGGCTTTTGGGTGACAAGGTTAATTTTAGGGTTCAGGGTGGGTATGGGTTTTGGGGTGGCAAGGGAATGTTTAGGGTGGCCAGGAATTTCTGAGCGTTCAGGGGTTGTGGGTTAATAAGGTGATATATGTATATATATATATATTCACTGAAAAAACCATAGGTTATAGACCATATATAGTTAGGAATTAGCATTTAAAAAACCTTATTTTACTCACACAAAACCATTGAAATTCCATATATAGTTAGTTGCACTAACTATATATCGCGCACCCGCAATCCACTGCTGATCATGTCACATATTACATCATTCATGACATGGTCAGTGACATCACTGATGACATCACTGATGACATCTCAAATGACATCACTGATGACATCACTGATGACATCATCCAGTGACTGTGTGTTTCTGTAAAGTTTAAATATGTTTTAGATATTGAAGAATGAGTAGATGTATAACTGTCTGGACGAAGGATTTAGTAGGTGCATGACTGAATGTATGAGTGAGTGATTAAATGTGTCTCACTGAGTGCATGGGTTAGTGACTAAACTGTCTTAATTTGTGCATCATTATGTCTGTTGTTCTGTAAACTACTGCATGTGTTGATCAGTAGCTATATGATTAACTATATGGGTTATTGATTGATTGTCCAAGTATTTGTATGGGAGACTGAGTGTGTGTGTGGCTGGCTGGGAGGTGTGTGACTCTGTGCAGATCAATGTGTACTTGTATCAATGATTGTATAAGAAAGTAAGTATGTGTTACTATATGTTTGAAAATGTAAGGTGCTCTATGTTTAACTGTATAGACAAGAAAATGGAAGTGTGATTGATTCTTTACAGGACTGACTAGGTGTGTGAGTAACTCCATGGATGAGTGGCAGAGTGTGAGTGTCTGTATAGGTGTATGAGTGCATATGATAGTGTTGTAAAGATGAGTGATTGTATGTATGAATGATTGTATGGGTGAATGAGTGAATGTGTGTGTAGACGTAGGAATCAGTGAGTACGTATGTAGTAACTAGTATTGGTGTGTCAATGGTTTCAAAAATTATACTCTGTATTTAACACTGGGTGAAACAGAGGTTATATTAAAATGTGAGGAGATGCATTGTATTGTCACATGAATGATATCATCAGTGATGTGGTCATTGATGTCAAATGAGATGTCATCAGTGATGTCATCAGTGATGTCATTTGAGATGTCATCAGTGATGTCATCAGTGATGTCACTGACCATGTCATGAATGATGTAATATGTGACATGATCAGCAGTGGATTGCGGGTGCGCGATATATAGTTAGTGCAACTAACTATATATGGAATTTCAATGGTTTTGTGTGAGTAAAATAAGGTTTTTTAAATGCTAATTCCTAACTATATATGGTCTATAACCTATGGTTTTTTCAGTGAATTTTCAAGGTTTTGTAAATGCTAATTCCTAACTATATATGGTCTATAACCTATGGTTTTGTCAGTGAATTTCAATGGTTTTTTAATAGCAAATATCATAAGCTGTCGAATGTCAAGTACGTGGTAAGTGAAAACATTTTCGTGTTTATGCACACTGATCTGCTTTGAATGGTGCCCCCCCCCCTCATTTCTATTAGGAGTACTCTCTCTTTGCAGATAGTGAAAGGTAGTTAACGCAGGCCTTTGCCCCCGTTGTAATCCGTCGTGCCTGCTTCTCTCTCCATTTGATTGATTGTTATCCAAGTATTTACTATTTTAGAATTAGTTCTCTTTGGTTCATTCTCTATTTACAAACAAACACAGAGTCGCAATACTCTGTTTAGTCTTTGCAGATAACGAAAAATCGTGTAAAAAAAAAGAAAAGGAATCAAGCAAAATCAGTAGGCCACTAATGGGATCTCTTTTTGACCTCGCTAAAATAGAAACATTAGGAACAACCCCTCATGACAAATACAAAACTAGTGAGATGAACTGAACTCCACACAATGATGGCTGCAAAACAGCTCGGCTCCGCCACCCACCCCGCCCAAAATAACGATAAAGAGCGGCTGCCATGATTGGTTGCGGAATGGCCACGACGGAGCTACGAAATGGTGCTGCTCTCATGCTAACCCCAGCTTCAGTCTGAAACATCCAGAAACACTGTAGACTACCAATTCGATCAGTTCCGGTAGCGCCCCAATGTAACCCGGTAGAGAAGAACTAGCCCTCCCCTCTTTGACTGATGGTTCTTGTTGCCTGTCCCTTCTGTTGTCATTTAACAGAACTATTTAGCCTGCTGAAAGGGGTTGTGTTTCGACCGCTGGTTGGTGGAGACATTTTGACTATATTCTGGACCTGCGTTGTCGCGTAATGCGTCATATGACGCGCCGCGTTAGCGCATCCGGAAGTCATCCGGGGCGCGCAGCGCGTAACGTAAGCATAACAAGTCATGTGACTTGTTAATAAAACTTTTCATTGGTTCATTTTACTTTTCTTATTCTAATGATGAAAGCCTTGGTCATATCACCTAAAAATTACGCTTTTAATTACTTCCGAACATTATTTTTTCTTAAATATATGTTATAATGTTCCAGGCTAATGTACTTTCCCGGAAATTTTACAACTGTCCTGCAAGTAAAATATATTCTTTTTTCGAGAAAAAGAGCGTTTCTTCGTCCCATGACGGAGCCGTTGAGCAAAAGAGGGTCGACCTGCTGTCTTAGTCGCCGATACGCCTGAATATGAGATTCTTATCGATCACTTTATGTTGCAGGAATAGAAAACACAACAGCCCTTGACCATTTATCTTTACTGCGTTCCTTCGTATTATACCTTTTACCCTTCATGTAATTGGTCTGCTTTATTTCACTTGCCTTTTAATGATTCTAAAACAGTGACTATTATTAAAAACTTTACCAATGTATATACTACTACCATGTCTTCTTTTAAAAACCTTTATTGTGAAAATTTCATTATACAAATACGAGCCTATAACCACGTGGGCCTGCCACGGAGCAAACTGTAATCGTATATGATGAATAGACATTTACACTGTAGAAGAACGTAACGGGCGGGCCATTAGGTTGCAAGAACTAAGGTGTCTAACAGTTACGGAATCGGTGGACGTACATTTTATAATTAAAATACGACAGGGCCAGTTACAATAAAATTATCTAGATATACATTTGCGGGCAAGTACCATGGGTGACGTTAATTCGAACTTTCAACAGTACAGTAATCAATAACACATCAGAACTTAATATCAATAGGGATGTCGAAATATTCAATCAATTCTCGTCCCCGCCCGCCATGTGCTTCAAAACTGCATACGTATCTCGTGATTTCAAGGTTCTGCAACCAGTACACAACAAGGAGTTACGAGTCCCATTTATTCCGGCGCCATTTTGGGCGAGGACGGGCAGGTCCAGGATATAGTCAAAATGTCTCTACCAACCATCGACTATGATGATGTTCATATGCTGTATTTATTAGAGTAACACTCATCTGTCCACATGAAATTAATTTACCACAATCTAAACATGTCATTTTAATCTTTCCAAAGTTCTTCTAAATATTTGGGACCGTTTCCCTTGCCTCTGAAGCTCTCAGTGCCACTTCTTTGATGAATGTACTAGCAGGTCAGGGGTTCTCCTCCAAATCTCTCTTTTATGCAGCACTATAATTAATTGGTGCCACCTCTCCATATGACGATGCATGGTATAGTTACCACAACTATATATTTTTTCGGTTCCTCTGGAGAGTTCATCGTGGCAGATGAAGCGTGTAACGTACCGGGCATTTACCTTTTTTTGCATGTACAGGAAAGGAAAAAAAAATCGAGCGTCCAAGTTCTAAGGTGTCCCAGGGCCATTTTAGTGGACCAGGCCCAAATCCAAAGAACAGGCCGCCATTTTGAGAGTCCTCTTGCAGCCGCCTGTCGCTGTAGCATCAAGAGCAGCCGAAACTCAGCTGAATGGCAACTGAAACGGTAAATGGGCGCCCCACTACATTTCAGCATTGTAGGATGACCACACCAGTACAGCAACTTGCTAGACATCACCTCGGTGCCATCCGGATCTCGGCGCCCCACTGCAGATGAAGAGCCTCTCAACTATGAAACCACCACGGTGACATCCGGATCTTGGCGCGTTGTGCTGCCTTCGGCCTATTCGCACATCGGTCCGCTACTGACGCCATCTCACAGGCTAATGGGGTGACCCACGCCGAGTTTCAGCATTGTAGGATGACCACACCAACTTGCTAGACATCACCTCGGTGCCATCCGAATCTTGGCATCTCAACGCCTAGTGGTATCTTCCATACAGAAAATATTGTTACGCTGCCTTTGGCCCCATTCGCACATCAGTCCGCAACTTAGACATCACCTCGGTGCCATCCGGATCTTGGCATCTCAGCGCCTTGTGGTGTCAGTCAGAAAATATTGTTGCGCTGCCTTTGGCCCCATTCGCACATCAGTCCGCTACTGACACCATCTCACAGGCCAATAGGGCGCCCCACGCCGACTTTTACCATTGTACGATGGCCACACCAGTGGCACAACTTGCTAGACATCACCTCGGTGCCATCCGAATCTTGGCATCTCAACGCCTAGTGGTATCTTCCATACAGAAAATCTTGTTACGCTACCTTTGGCCCCATTCGCACATCGGTCCGCAACTTAGACATCACCTCGGTGCCATCCGGATCTTGGCATCTCAGCGCCTTGTGGTGTCTTCTACTCCGAAAATATTGTAGAAAATATTGTTGCGCTGCCTTTGGCCCCATTCACACATCAGTCCGCTACTGACACCATCTCACAGGCCAACAGGGCGCCCCACGCCGACTTTTACCATTGTACGATGGCCACACCAGTGCCACAACTTGCTAGACACCACCTCGGTGCCATCCGGATCTTGGCATCTCAGCGCCTTGTGGTGTCTTCAAATCAGAAAATATTGTTGCGCTGCCTTTGGCCCCATTCGCACATCGGTCCGCTACTGACGCCATCTCACAGGCCAACGGGGCGCCCCACGCCGACTTTCAACATTGTAGGATGGCCACAGAAGTGCGACAACTTACTAGACACCACCTCGGTGCCATCCGGATCTTGGCGCGTTGTGCTGCCTTCGGCCTATTCGCACATCGGTCCGCTACTGACGCAAACTCACAGGCCAACGGGGCGCCCCACGCCGACTTTCAGCATTGTAGGATGGCCACACCAGTGCGGCAACTTGCTACACACCACCTCGGTGCCATCCGGATCTTGGAATCTCAGCGCCTAGTGGTGTCTTCTATTCCGAAAATATTGTTGCGCTGCCTTCGGCCCCATTCACACATCGATCCGCTACTGACACCATCTCACAGTCCAACGGGGCGCCCCACGCCGACTTTCAGCATTGTAGGATGGCCACACCAGTGCGGCAACTTACTAGACACCACCTCGGTGCCATCCGGATGTTGGCGCGTTGTGCTGCCTTCGGCCTATTCGCACATCGGTCCGCTACTGACGCAAACTCACAGGCCAACGGGGCGCCCCACGCCGACTTTCAGCATTGTTGGATGGCCACACCAGTGCGGCAACTTACTAGACACCACCTCGGTGCCATCCGGATCTTGGCGCGTTGTGCTGCCTTCGGCCTATTCGCACATCGGTCCGCTACTGACGCAAACTCACAGGCCAACGGGGCGCCCCACGCCGACTTTCAGCATTGTAGGATGGCCACACCAGTGCTGCAACTTGCTGGACACCACCTCGGTGCCATCCGGATCTTGGCGCATTGTGTTGCCTTTGGCCTATTCGCACATCGGTCCGCTACTGACGCCGCCTCACGTGCCAACGGGGCGCCCCACGCCGACTTTCAGCATTGTAGGATGGCCACACCAGTGCTGCAACTTGCTGGACACCACCTCGGTGCCATCCGGATCTTGGCGCGTTGTGTTGCCTTCGGCCTATTCGCACATCGGTCCGCTACTGACGCCGCCTCACGTGCCAACGGGGCGCCCCACGCCGACTTTCAGCATTGTAGGATGGCCACACCAGTGCTGCAACTTGCTGGACACCACCTCGGTGCCATCCGGATCTTGGCGCGTTGTGCTGCCTTCGGCCTATTCGCACATCGGTCCGCTACTGACGCCGCCTCACGTGCCAACGTATTTTCTCCGCATTTTACACCCTATGCCGCATAACAGGTCATGTGACTTGTTTATAAAACTTTTCATTGGTTCATTTTACTTTTGGTTTCCTAATGATGGAAGGCTTGATCATGGGACCTAAAAACAACACTTTTCATTGGATGAAAACTTTTTTTTTTTCCCAAACGATGAAAGCCCCACCTTGTTTCTGGATGTTTCAGACTGAAGCTGGCGTCAGCATGAGAGGACCACCATCTCGTAGCTCAGTCGTGGTCATTCCGCGAGCAATCATGGCAGCCGCTCCCCACCAGAAGCCTGCAGGAGTCGGAGCCCCCAAAACTTTTGATGAATTCTCAAGGCGGAGGGGACGCTTTCGAGAATGGGGTCCAAGACCTATCAGACAAGCGTCCGATTTCCAAGGTGTCCCAGGGCCATTTCAGTGGACCAGGCCCAAAAAGGAAAGAGCCTGCCGCCATTTTGAGAGTCCTGTGACAGCCGCCTATCGCTGCACCGCAAGAGTGGGCGCAACTCAGCTGAATTGCGGCTTTTGACACAGTGGACCAAAAACGGACGGAATGGCAACTGAAACGGTAAAGGGGCGCCCCACTACAACAGATGACACTCCACCTGGAGAGGCCCGTTCACCGCCTCCCCCGGGGCGCCCCGCGCCGTTATTCGGAGCAGCATTGTAGGATACCAAAACCAGTGCGGCAACTTACTGGACATCACCTTGGTGCCATCGTTCTGCTGCCTTGGAACTATTCGCGCAACAGTTTGCTACTGATGACCCACCCCCCGCGACGCCCCATGCCGTTATTTGCTGGGTGGCAACTTACTAGACATCACTTTAGTGTCATCTAGATTTCAGCGCGTTCTGCTGCCTTGGAACTATTCGCACAACAGTTTGCTACTGATGACCCACCCCCCGCGACGCCCCACGCCGGAAATCTGGACGTTGTGCTGCGTTGGGACTATTCGCACAGCCGACCGCTACTTCGTTGTTTTTCCCTAAAAATGTTTATATGTTATTACTATTTTTGTTTTCTTGTATATATTTATAAATTATTAAAGTTTTATAATCTTACTACTTTGTCGGAGTGCTATATATTTTTAATGTGACACATAATTGTAAAAACTTTGATGTACAAAGAGTCATCCCTGGAATCTTCCGCTTCAGGCTCGGTCCCCTCCCCAATCACAATACAGGATGGTTTTCAGATAATAGCAACGCTTCTGCTGTGACGGATCTCATCGAGTGTGGGCCTTGATCTACTATAACTCCTTTGAAGAGGGGTGATTCTTTACAGCTGTGGCCATAAACTACATCTGCAGGGCTAGCTGATACCCTAGGACCAGCCTGGACAATCGGACACAGAGGAAAAGGAGTGTCAGAGGGTGCGGTAGTGAATAGGGCGAAAGGGAGGTGTCGGGCGGGCACAGGGTGTGATTCTCAGGGAAGAGCAGCGCAGATGGGGGGAGGTTTATTACCCATGCATAAGACAGAGAGCGGGGGTGACCACTGCCTGGGGGAGATGCTTGCGAGGGTGGGGAGCCATGCTAAGGATCGACAGCGTGCACAGAGTGGGTCTGGTCAAGGCATCTAAAATGGCTGCCGTGCACGACAAAAGTGTGGCATTTGAAAAAAGACAAGATGGCGCAGACAATGTTTTTCAACACTTCCTGATTTCCTTCGAATCGAACGTTAACAGACGTTGGGGCATATTACCAAAGTTAAGCGATATTTATCCCTAACGATGCTTAGCAACGATTTTTTTACCGTCAGAAATTATCGCAGATAAACCTTGCTATTATCAAGGTTTATCGGAAATACGATAAAAAACGACCGCAATGCATTAATATCGCTGAAAACTCAGCGATATTCATGCATTACCGAGCTAATGCTCTTAGCCATGTTATCCACCTCCCATTGGATAACATGGCTAAGAACTGCTCAGGGCAGGTGGTAGCTTTTGGAGATATTCGCGCTTATCTCGAATATTTCCAAAAGTTGATAATAGGAGATAGCGATGTTAGCGACTGTTTCCAGTCGCTAACATCTTGGCATGCCCACTTTGCATGTCATTAGTGATAAATATCACTCACATGCAAAGTGGGGCCCAAGATGGTCGCTATATTCTACTAGCCGTCGCTAACTGGTGTTAGCAACAGCTAGGTAATACACATATAATTTTATCTCCGCGAAGCGGAGCGCTGTTACAGATATATATCTTGTTTCTGAACGTTAATTTCTCAAAATGCACTGAAGCACATATATTGAGACCTAGCAAAGGCACATCGGGCTACCAGTCCCTACAATTTTGCCAAGTTTCGTGCAAATCCATTCAGCTGTTCGATCCTACCGAGAGACAAGATGGCGGCCGCTACGGACTGTTTGGAATGTTTACAGACACCGGAGAGCCAATCAGCTTCGCTTCGCAAAGCTCCGTAACGCGAAAAGTACGCGAAGCGGTGCGCTGTTACAGATATATATCTTTTTTTGAACGTTAATTTCTCAAAATCCACTGGAGCACATATATTGAGATCTAGCAAAGGCACATCGGGCTACCAGTCCCTACAATTTTGCCAAGTTTCGTGCAAATCCATTCAGCTGTTCGATTATTATTATTTTTATTTTTTTTTGCCCCGCGGGGCCCTTTTAAAACCTCCACATCAAACCTAGGGGGTGAGCGACAATGTACTATGCCCCCTTATGGTCATTTGCCCCTTCGCTTTGGCCTCCTCTTGTCTCTCGATCCTACCGAGAGACAAGATGGCGGCCGCTACGGACTGTTTGGAATGTTGACAGACGCCGGAGAACCAATCAGCTTCGCTTCACAAAGCTCCGTTGCGCGAAAAGTACGCGTAGCGGAGCGCTGCCCGGTCCGCTGTTACAGATATATATATTTTTTTAAACGTTAATTTCTCAAAATCCACTGTAGCACATATATTGAGACCTACAAAAGGCACATCGGGCTACCAGTCCCTACAATTTTGCCAAGTTTCGTGCAAATCCATTCAGCCGTTCGGGCTAAAAGTGAGGCCAACCGCCCTATGGAAAACTCAATGTTAAAAACACGTTTTGGGACCCCCCTTTTTTCTCGGCCCCCCCTTGACGAACCCCCCCCCAAATTGTCAAGGGCTACTCAGAAACAAAATGTGCCATTTTCCTGAAAATTTCAGCCAATTCCGTCCACAAACGCCAAAGTTATTAGACATAGAATTTTCAAAAATCCCATAGAGAAAAAATCCTAACTATATATACCTACTGGCGACCGCCAGTAGGTAATATATATATATATATATATATGGCGAGGGGAGACCACTCGTCCGCCTTGATCCACACATGGGGCGCCAAGACTAAACAGGACTACCAGTCCCAGCAGGCACTGGGACATTTGGACTGCCCATCAGGGGCGTGCCATGATCAGTATCAGGGCTGGTACCTGCATTCCCATCATCAGTTCGCCAAATCCTCTGAAGAGAAGGTGGGAGCCTTCGAAACGCGTCAGGAATTCCACGGCGAAATGGGATTGAATCACTTTCTCTTGAGCTCCTCAGCTATTCAAGCACGCTGTGGCAAGAAAGGCGAGTTCAAGTTTCTCCCCGCGAGTGTGAACGTGTCCTTACACGTGAGCACACATATATGGATGGAACCATCACCATCCTTTTACCGCACCCGCCAGAAGAGTGCAGCAGCGCCATGATGGTAATGAGCGAGCAGAGCCCCTGCATACACGCTGAGCACTGCCAAGCAGCCTCAAGGTAGGAGCCGACTAGGGCAAGCATCCAGCTTGCTAGTTTGACGGGCATACATCCGTCTGCTACTCCGATATCGTGAGGTCGCTTGGTTGGCGAGGGGAGACCACTCGTCCGCCTTGATCCACACATGGGGCGCCAAGACTAAACAGGACTACCAGTCCCAGCAGGCACTGGGACATTTGGACTGCCCATCAGGGGCGTGCCATGATCAGTATCAGGGCTGGTACCTGCATTCCCATCATCAGTTCGCCAAATCCTCTGAAGAGAAGGTGGGAGCCTTCGAAACGCGTCAGGAATTCCACGGCGAAATGGGATTGAATCACTTTCTCTTGAGCTCCTCAGCTATTCAAGCACGCTGTGGCAAGAAAGGCGAGTTCAAGTTTCTCCCCGCGAGTGTGAACGTGTCCTTACACGTGAGCGCACATATATGGATGGAACCATCACCATCCTTTTACCGCACCCGCCAGAAGAGTGCAGCAGCGCCATGATGGTAATGAGCGAGCAGAGCCCCTGCATACACGCTGAGCACCGCCAAGCAGCCTCAAGGTAGGAGCCGACTAGGGCAAGCATCCAGCTTGCTAGTTTGACGGGCATACATCCGTCTGCTACTCCGATATCGTGAGGTCGCTTGGTTGGCGAGGGGAGACCACTCGTCCGCCTTGATCCACACATGGGGCGCCAAGACTAAACAGGACTACCAGTCCCAGCAGGCACTGGGACATTTGGACTGCCCATCAGGGGCGTGCCATGATCAGTATCAGGGCTGGTACCTGCATTCCCATCATCAGTTCGCCAAATCCTCTGAAGAGAAGGTGGGAGCCTTCGAAACGCGTCAGGAATTCCACGGCGAAATGGGATTGAATCACTTTCTCTTGAGCTCCTCAGCTATTCAAGCACGCTGTGGCAAGAAAGGCGAGTTCAAGTTTCTCCCCGCGAGTGTGAACGTGTCCTTACACGTGAGCGCACATATATATATATATATATATATATATATTTAAAATGTATTACTTTTTTATTTAAAGTGTGTGTGTGTGTATATATATATATATATATATTTTTTTTTTAACTTACCTGCAACCTTTCTACAATGCATACGCCTTTACCATGGATGTATTTATCAAAATATATAAATATTTTACATATAAGTAGCAAAGCAAGCAGAAGAAAGGGGGCATTAATTTAACTTCACAGGTGCACCCCGATGAGGACGGCACCCATCCGCGAGTGCACAGGCAAAGGTGGTCAGGAGCGCCGATATATATATATGATTATTAAAAATGTAATTGCAATCACCAGTATGTAGCTATAGATAGGAATGTTTTCAAAGCAAAAGCAATTTTTGACTTGTCTATAACTTTGGCGCTGCTTGACGGATCTTCGCAAAAGTTTCCCAAAAAAGTGTCCCGTTAGGTCTTGCTGTGCATGGATAGTTTTCGGGGCAGTCCATCAAGCGGGGACCAAGAAAAGAGGGAGGGGTCAAAAACGTGTGTTTTCCCAGGATAATTCCCATTGGGGTACATAAACAAATGGAAGGTGCACTCCAATCAAGTCGATAGCACAGAACAATATTTTGAAAATGTCTTCTCTTTATTCATATTCTTTCATTTTCTTAAAACAAGGGCACAGCCAACGCGTTTCGTTCCCCTAGTGCCACGGGAACTTCGTCAGGGCTTGAAATAGTCCTAAGGTTAGCACCAATAACGGTCCCAGATGGAGCAATCCTATTTATAGAACAATGACTATTATCTTCCTTTCCAAGGGGTCCTCCTGGCAATGGCCACCAGTTTTCGAGCCCCCAACTAATCAGCCCCCAACTAAATCAGCAAGCCGACACTTGCGCGTCGGCTTGCTGATTTACGGGAATTTGGTGCCATATCACAGGTGCTGGGAACTTGTTTTACCCTTACTCAATGGGAGAAACGCCACATTATATTGTGGGGAAGTATTGTTTTCGGTCACCATATATTCTTTTTGGGAATTCCAACTTGAATTTAGATACTATTTACACTGAGGCACACTACCCAATAATTCAACTATCCACAATTCCATTTGGAACAGATATAAAGCTTGAATACCTACCTGGATTATTAGTTGGGGGCTGGAAAACTGGTGGCCATTGCCAGGAGGACCCCTTAGAAAGGAAGATAATAGTCATTGTTCTATAAATAGGATTGCTCCATCTGGGAAGGTTATTGATGCTATTTCAAGCCCTGACGAAGGTCCCGTGGAACTAGGGGGAACGAAACGCGTTGGCTGTGCCCTTGTTTTAAGAAAATGAAAGAATATGAATAAAGAGAAGACATTTTCAAAATATTGTTCTGTGCTATCGACTTCATTGGAGTGCACCTTCCATTTGTTCATGTACATTTTGTAGTTGATACATCCCTGAGCAGCTGATGTCGGAAGTGACTGCACCAACTGATAATTGAAACAGACGGAACTAATGTGCTTGACCTTGGTCTGCTGCTTTGTGCTTTTGGTATAATTCCCATAAGGGATTTGAACACAACTACAGCCCGAAAGCTGGACGGAATTATATTGAATTTGGCACAAAGGTAGATTTTGTTGTGCAGATCACTCTTTCAGTTATTTGGTGTGGATCCGTTCCAGTAGTTGTTGAGAATTAAAAGGAAATCCAAATTTGTATATCTATGGCCGTGGCGACTTCGATCGCAAATGCATGCACCAACAGGAAAGCTGTGATTTGCTGGCCGCAACCTGAGCAGAGAATTGCGGGTGCCGTTTTAGTTTATTGGAACAGTCACAGAAACTGGCATAAGAGGTTAAGTTGGATGTACCCTGACCCCATGGCTGGAAAACAGGGGTCTTTGAGGGACCCCCTGATGTGTATAAAGTGTCAAAAAACAGGGCTTTTTTACGCATGATACTTGTGAATTCGCCACGCCCGTCCAAGGAACAGCGCAGCTGTGGTGTATGTGTCTAAGGGGGGGTGCAGAGGACCTGGTCTCTTGGAGCCTATGTGTGGGTAAGTCAGCATTGGCTTCTACTTGCTGTGAGACCAGGGGAATTGAATGGCTGCTGTGACTATACTGTCCGCTATTCTACAGAGCAGCGACTCCACAGCTTTATGAATCCTGGGGGAAACCGTTGACTCCAGGCAGTTTAAACTGCAGTAGGAGGGGCGTAAGGTGTACAAGCAACTCCAGACTGATGCCCCCTCTTATGAGAAGACCCCTGACTTGAACTCATTAGACTACTACTTGCTGCATAGTCTTAAAATGATAAGTAAGCAATTGACTAAGACATTTCCTCACGCCCCCGATTGATCTGGTCCCCTTGAAATTTTGGTTATTGCTAGGAGTTCCAAAAATCGAACTTCCTTTATACATGGTGCTTTGCAGAAATCGATTACTAGGGCTATTCTTATGGCAGGATTGGCATGAGAAATCGATCTTAAACACCCCATAACTGAAGAGATAGGATTTTACTGTTCTGAGCACATAAGAGAATTGCTCCCAAGTAGTAGATAATGACTTATATATTTCGCTTTCTCCATCGCCTGTAAGTTGTACAAATGGGGATTGAGAGACAATGCTAATTGTGCACGCCGTGGTTGGGGGGGGGGGAGAGGTCGACTTTTAATCACCTGGTTTGGCAATGTGAACAGATTTAGCGCTTCTGGTCACAGGTTATACACACTCTGCAGGAACTGCGCCAATTACCCCGCTAGTTGGGCTGCTAAATTTGTTGCCCTTGCTCTGCCATTAACGAAGTGGTTGGTGGCACGGCATTGGGGACATAAGGTTCAGACGAAAGCTCAATGGTAACAGAAACTCATGTACTGTAGCAAACAAACCGAATTGGACAGTGACTTATTGTCTGCATTCTCACTGCCGAGGGATATCTGGACACCATTTTGGAACTTTTTGCTTACATCATGTGCCGTGCAGACAGAGTAACCCCTGCTTGTTGTTCAACGATGATTGTAGATGGTGTGTCTGCTTCTGTCAAAGACTTATGGCTGATGGATTGATGGCATTATTGTCCCGATGAGTAATAACCAATGTGTTGTTTGTCTGGCTCCGTGGAGCTCCTGCGCCATCAATATTGATGCACTGTGCTGTACTTCTGTTTGCCATTAAAACGTAATAAGAACTGGAAAAAAACAACAACAAAATGTGTTGCCCTCCTCAATCAACTATGCTGAAAAACAGGGTTGTATTGTGGATAGGGAACGCTGTCCTAATCTGTGCCATAGCACACAATGGTCTATGCGCCGATTAGAGATTTGGACAGAAAGCTAGCTATATTACACAAGGAGCTGTCCCCAATGTCGTTCACTTTCAACAGTGCTGGAGACAGTCCATGAGTGGAATACAGACCAGCCGTCTGACAGTAGGTCTTTCAGCCGGTCTATGGCAACACAGCCTGCATTTGAAAGTGAGGCAAAGATTCCTCTGCTGGCAGGTGCAGTAAGTGGCTGCACCCACCTGCAGGGGAGTGTCAGGGAGGTCCATGGGATCCCTTTGTCCTCTTTCAGTGGAAGCCCCTGAGTACATACTGATAGCACCACTTCAGTGTGGAGCACATTTATTGCTCACCTGACATCTCCTGTTCCTACTGTGTAACATGGCACAGGTGCAAAGGCGTTCCTAATGTGCGTTGGCCACGCAGCTATAGCCATGCCTTTGAGATTGCATTGATGCACATCTCCATCAGCAAGATATGCATTACATAAGGAGCCACAAAAGCGTCTGTGGTCCCTTCTATAATGCCAAAGTGCTGTGCTGGAGCAGAAAGCAGGTGCATCTGCCTATTGTGCACCCGGGGCACTTGTAATACTACAACCGCAGAGGAGCCAGGCTGCGGAGAACTCCTACTGCTCCAACACCAGTCTCTGCCTACCCTGTGGGGAGGGTCAGAGCTGTAGGCGTCTCTGCTCTGGCAGAGAGATTCTGGATATGTCTCGACTCGTGTTAAATACTGTACCATATGTACCATACCATCAACAAACATTTGTTTGCACCCATTCTCTCGAATTACTTGGATAATTGTAATGAGTTTTTGAATCTATTATTACCTCAGAACAACACTGGTGTATTTACTTTTAAAAATATGAGATGATAATAACTTAATGCTTGGCGCTCTGAATTATGTTTAATGCCTGGACTCCAGACTCATTTTTACCACAGCGGCAAATGGTTTGCTTGCCACAAATTGGGGCCAACATTCCATATTTTTTAGATGACACCTCAAAGGAGTGGTAATTTAAAGAAAGATACACAAATACATCGAAAGAATTGCAATTGTCACAGAGCAACACAAACGGGTATGGACTCACTTTAGTTACATTTTCAGTCTACATAGCTGGATTTCACACTATTACCCACTCGAGTCGACCCTTGCACCTTTTGTACTCGCTTTACTTATTTATAAACCCTTCGTTTTCCATTTTCTTTCCAAAAAAAGGGAAAAGTAACACGCCGCCTCGGTCCAAACCGATGGAGAAAAGGAACGCAGCAGACATCTTTCAAAACAGCATTCCATGAGTTCCCAAAAGGGCATTTGCAGAGAAGGCTACTCCACAAAACATTGGCTGGAACAGCTAGTGCCAAGTATAGAAACTGTGGGAGACTGCTATGCAGAGGGCTCGTTATGCATATTGGACTCCTTAGTGGAGGAAGAGGGATTGCCCAGGACTCAATTGCTCATGTACGGGGCAATAGAGAAAGCCCTGAGGGGCAGTACTTAATTTGCCAGGACCCTCGTCAGGAGGCCAAATCAGTTTGCGTTGGCCATTGCCCCTGCCAAAGCTGCAATGACTGTACCAGCACAACAACTAACCATCTCACTCTTAAAAGTGTGACAGTACAGGTTATTCCAGGCCACTAAAATCTATTGGAATGGCTCAGGAAGAAGGTAGTTGTCATTTTTAATGCATATTAAATAACTGTTGTGTTCATTTCAAAAGTAGCAAAAAGCGCCTCGTGTGGCCGACTGCCATAAGAGTCAATGTTGAATATTAAGTGCCGTTGCTAAGCACCGGAAACCACCAGCACAAATTAAGCACTGCAGTGGGGGGCCTATGGCAGAGCCCCGGAACCATGAGGTTCTACAGGTCCTCCTGACTGTGGCCAAGGCTGCCGATCTCATTGTTCTATTGAGCGGCGGTGGAAATTGCCGCTGACAGTCTCCGCCGTATGTGTGAGCAGTAGGAAGCGGCGCTGGGTAGGAGGTTCCAAGACAGGGAGTGGAAGATGGTGTTGGAACAGGTTCACAAGGTCTTGTGTAACAACCACTTCAAATATACACAATTTAATTATATACACACCACCTACCTGACCCCCCCACCACCACTGGATAAACATTATGAGGCAAAAGGAGCACATGTAGTGCCCCAGATGCGTATTGGGATGACACTAGGTTCATGCACATGGTGTGAGGGACATTACCACGGTCCAGCGTTTTTGGCACTTAGTAGTCACTAAAGTGGAGCGCATGCTGGACAGGCGGAACATTAACTCCATAGAGATCTGTCTTTTGGGTTGTTAACCCGAGGAATAAGCTATGTAAGGTACTGATTCTTGGTCCTATCTATGGTCCTGGTGAAACGGGAGATAGCACTTCACTGGAGGTCGGGGAGGGCCCACCTTGGCGATCATCATCAGAATTGTGGGCCATATCAGAGGCTGCGGCTCTAAGAGGCGAGAGGTGCAGAAGCAACCACTGCCAGACTCTGGCTAGAGGTACTGGATGCCTTCTTAGCAGAGGAGGGGGATGGGCCTCCGTTTCATGACCATGCTGAGGCGTAGAATTTGGAGGATGGGACTATGGAGGGGTGGAGACCTACATGTCTCTCGCTCTCTCACTCGTCCATTTTATGGACCAGGAGGACATGTGACAGGAGGACATGCGCCCCCCCCCCTTGGTGGGGCTCTAGGGGCGTTCTTCATTCCCCCTCCTCGTAGTCCCTATGGACCGCTGCATGTGTTTTTCCTCCTTTCCCATCGTCCAGCCTCTCCCCCCCTCCACACGATCCCCCTTTATAACATTAGCTCCTCACTACTACCCTGCTAGATCACATTATATTGCATTTGGGCGCAAATAGACACCTTGACCCGCCACAAGAGGAGTCTGTTTTTGTGTTTCTTGGTTATTATGGTTATATATTTACTTGCTACTTAACTGTGGACCCCCCCGAGGGAGAACACCACCCTTGGATGGTATGGTACAGGAAGACTGGCCTGGGGGGGGGGGGGGTTGGCACACACTTCATAATCCTGGCTCAGAAGGGACGTTACCCTATGATGTCTATGTCTAACGGAGTGTGCCTACTCTGACTTGCATTTAGTCGTTCCCTGTTTGTTAGAAGAAAAATCAATAGTATTTTTTTAAACACCATTTACAAAAATATTGTCCCATTGTGTGTAGATTTTCCGGTATTAAATCTAATAGGGAGATATTTTCTTAAACAACAATTAGGTCCCAATATGTCAGTCCGTCGACATTTGTTTTCTATATTCTGGTACCATATTATGTAAATTGGTGAATTTCACTGTATTCCAAACAGTACACTCTCGCATGCGAAGGAATATGTGCCCATTAAAAGCATACACAAAACCCTCAGCATTTGAAACGGTTCTCCTGGGAAGGTGCACTCTGCTTGCTTTTGGCTCTAAAAAGAGTCAACGGTAACACTTTGAGCTTCCTGTTTGTATCTGTAATGTGGAATTTTTGCCTCAGGTCATCTCTTTTCTTTTTTTGTGCTTGTATAGGAAAAGATGGGCTAACACTCAACACCATGAAGTTAAAGTATAGCATGAAAGGAGAAAATATCCCGTGGCAGGCATTCAACATCATACAGACTTAGCTTCTTTCTTACACAAAATGTGTGCGCTCTAGACAGTTTTTCAAGCCTTGATCACAAATTTTAGAAAATACTCCTCTCGGGCACTGGTATTACAAGAAAAACAAATATTTTCAACTACTGTAATTATAAAGTAAAGAAATCCCTCTCCTGCATCAACATCGTACATAAAGAACTGATTTGCAATAAGCATTGCAGAATCAGGATAGGATTTGACTAAAAAAAACAGCATATAAATAAAAAAGATGGGATTTTACAACGTGCATGATAATGAAGGTACCCGTGTAAAGAAGACGACAGTCATAAAGTTGCTGCAAGCAAAGATTAGACAAGCAAACCATACATATTTATGAATGCATATACAATTACTCGCAACCATTTCTATAGCTTGAGCATGTTCGAAGGGCAACAAAGATCTACAGACAGCAGCAAAGAGCCACAGAAACTTTCTCAAGAAAGGAGAGGGAACTATTCAAGGCCATGAACAATTGTTTTTTTTTTGTTTTTTTTTTTATTGAAAGAAGGAAAAACAAAGTACAAGGCAAAAAGAAATCAGTATACATGGACATGTGTTCACATAGGAGGACACCTAGGCACAATATTATACAACAGATCAATAGTACAGATTGTGGGGAGGGGGCCGGCGGGGAAACAAATTTAAGGATAACAGAAAGCACAAAAGACATGGAATGCCGGATCAGGGGGACAGAGGGACTTCGGGGTTGTCCACGAACGGAGGCACACATAGATTTCCACGGTACGCGTTCATGAACAATTTTTAAAGAGGGATGGAGTAGCGCCCTGTTACCAGACTAGGGGAGCTGCAACAGCAAAGGTTTTCCTTGAAGAGAAGTGTCTTCAGCTCCTTTTTGAAGTGGCCTGGTGAGCGGAGGAATCTAGCTTCAGATACTCTATGAATAGAGCAAGAATGTTGGACTTGGCAAGGTCTTCTTGGCTCGTGGCTTATGCTGGCTGCCAGACCTCACTGGTTTTTCAGCTAGGTATACTCGATCACCAGTTCTTGCTGCATGTTGGCAATAAAGTACAGGCGCTTGAAGTGCCACCAGGTGCAGATTCTACAGACTGAGAGTGATGTCATGTTTTCTGTCTTCCGATAACCCCTGATGAGGCAGGGAGGATGTTCTCATGGTGAACAACGGGAAATCGGCAAGAGGAGGATTCACACATGGAGGTGGGAGAGGGACAGGAGATGGACTGCCATTCTGAAGTCAGCAGTGACCGCTTCTACAATGCGGCGTTCCTTGGCAATGTGGGGAGGTCAGTATCGAGAATGAATCCGAATGATCTGCTCTTGTGGAGAGCTGGGGTGCGACCCAGTCCTGATTCCTTTCGAATGGCCTTATTTGTGTAAGTTTCTTGTTTGCAAGGGGGAGAATGTATTTTTGGTCTTGAGTTTCAGGTAGGCACTTGACATCAGTTCTGTATTAGCGAAAGCCGAGTTTTGAGCGACACAATCAAAGGGCAACTGAATAGGAATACTGTTAGTGTTTGTAATATTAGCAACAAGGATTTACAAGAGGCTCAATACAGAGGTAGAATGTGCTGGGAAAATTCTGCTTGGAACTCTGCAGTAACTTGCAACCTTTTCAATCTTAAAGTAATTATCAAAATGACTTGGTATTAGTTGGAGAAATGTGAGGTAAACTTGTAGAGTGCCTGAAAATTTAATGCATGTTTCCAGGATGTTTGTTGGCGCTTGATGTTTATTTTCTTAATTAGAGTTTGTATTTATTGTCTCAATATTACAGCAC
This sequence comes from Lissotriton helveticus, assembly GCF_964261635.1. NCBI lineage: Eukaryota > Metazoa > Chordata > Amphibia > Caudata > Salamandridae > Lissotriton > Lissotriton helveticus. The sequence continues at coordinate 1,117,966,569 of NC_136068.1, read as the reverse complement.
AACATCATAACAACCAAGAACCAACCCAGTGCACTGAGATCTTCCGGCCTGATTTCAGTTGTTGTACAGTACGCTCATCACAGAAACTCCTGTAAATTGTGCTTTCCTGTCTGCTCTTAGGTAATACCTAAACCGTGCCCAAAAATCACTGGGGTGGGAGGCTTCACCCAACAATTGTTCATAAAGTTAAAGTTGTTTTTTGCAGCAAGCCAGTCCTTTCACCCATTCCCTGAGTGTAGGGACGCATCCCCTCCCCAACTCTGGGCAGCCAGTCTCTTGGCTATCAGTAGGGCCAAGGCGGTACATCTAACATGATGCAGTATCTTTTCTACCCATCCCAGCAATGCCAGTAACGTCACCTTAGAAGACATTAAAGTTAGAGGCCTCCACAATGGTCTGTAATGTGCTAAAAATCTTCAGCCAATATGTGTGTATGGCCATGCCAAATGGATAAACCCACAAATTGTTCATGTTACATAACTCACATGGGGAGTAAGGTCTCAATTTCCATTTGTATAATGCTGCTGGATGATAATATATTCTGTGTTGGAGGGAATAATTTATCTGCAGCATCCTGCTATTAGGCAGCAGTTCACCAGTTTGGAGACCACAAAAAACAGGTATGTTTTGGATTTTCTGGTATACAGCAGTTATCATAATCATCTTGGGCGTTTTTACCACCAACACCCGTACCAAAGGGGTAAAAGCCTTTGGCTCTAGTGGAAAGTCGGGTGATATTCCCCTGCTCGGAGCTCTAAATCCAAGATACAGAAGAACATCGAATGTGGTTTTGCAAACTATGGGCCCGATTACGATGGCGGTTTTCCCGCATCCTCCGGGCCGGCGGAAGCCACCGCCGGCCCGGAGGATGCGGGAAAACCGCAGCGGACTGAAAAAGACCCCCCGCCAGATTAGGATGGCTGGGGGATCGTTTTTCAGTCCGCAGCTTTTCCGCCGCGGACGCCTCCCGTCCGCGGCGGCAAAGCACTAACATGGCTGGCGGTGTCTATCAGACACCGCCAGTCATATTAGGATGTCTGGAGGAACATGCCTTTACACGGCGGCATTTCCGCCGTGCAAAGGCATACGGATTTTTGTTTGGGGGCCCGTTGCGGGCCCCCAGGGGTGAAGGGGGTGCACGGTGCCTGCCGCTTTGTGCATGCAAATGCACAACTTACATTTTTATCATTGCGGCGGGTGCTGCTTCAAGCAGCACCCGCCGCAATGATAACAATACAGGATGTGACCGCCAGGGTGGCGGTCACATCGTAATTTGCACGGAGAGACCGCCGCTGCCCCTGCGGATGGTCCCTCCTACTTTATGGTGGCGGACGGACTCAGGTCCGTCCGCCATCATAATCGGCCCCTATGTTTGAGGTTTGTGTGACATTTTATCAATATTCACAGGTATAATTAAGAGACAGTGATCATGTGATAGATGCTGCTCATAGGTACAACAGTTACATTCTACACTTTATACCTGGAGCAACATTCGAGGATACAAGTCTAGACATCATGGAATAGTCTGTACTGAGGTACAACGTACGGCAACACTGCTTGCTTGCAACCAGGCCATGTTCAATGTGTCTCAAGTCCCTCGTGTTTGACAACAAAATGTATGAACCTCTATAAGAAGAGGGGGGGAGAAGAAAGAAGCAAGGAATCTGCAAAGGGGGGGGTGGACAAGGAAACAGCAGCACGGGCAAAGGTTAACAAGGGGGGGTCATGCATGTGGGGAACAGGGGCAGTTGCTTGTGGGGCAACAGAGAGACGAAACCATAAGACATGGTAGGTGTGCAATCTAATCTGTGGGTAAAGTGTGAAGCAGAGTATAAATTAGGCCTGATGGCTCATGTGGGATCAATTCCCGGAACTGGGTGAGCATGATGTCCCAGACAGCCGCTACGGACTTTTGCGTAGGCGACTGGCCTCTTCATAATGCAGGGCAGCCCTCTCTGTTTTCCCCCAGGAAAGGAGCACCGTGTACCATTGTGAGTTTGATATGGGGGTGTGGCCCTCCAGTGCAGTGTGAGGGTGCGCTTTGCCAGTAGGAGGGCCAGGTTTCTGACACTGTGTTGCTTCCTCCTCTTGTAAATTCCCAGGGAAGTTACTTCCCATGTATTTAATGTCGTAAACTTGGAGAGGTTTGTCAGGGAGTCATGCATACGCACCAACAGGAAGCTAGTTCATAGCATGTGCCAAAACCAACAGTAGAGGACTGACATCTAGGGCATGCCAGGTGCGCCAAGGGGAATATATAATTCAGTTTGGACCGTGTAAGATAGGCCCTCGGAGTACCACATATTGAATGTTTCAAAATTGCACGTTGCAAGAGATGCTTTGTAGGGACTCTAGAGCAAGGTTCCATTCAGAATAGTACAAGGGGTGAGCTAAGTCCTCCAACATTTGCCGGAGAGGTGTCAGAGACCCCACCACATGTTCCGTGTTCTTTATATAGCTATGTAACCATTTAACGCCCAGCACCAATGGTATGCAGGGTGTGTACGAGAGCATGGGTGGGGAGGTTCTTAGTCTATTGTGTGCCACATAACCAGTCACGCTGTCAATAGCTAAACGTAAAGAAGGAACTGGCCTGGAAGGATAGCGTAATCCTTATGCAACTGTTCAAATGTAAGGAGATGGTGATCTGAGGCTAGATTACCCACTGTATCTATATTTTCATGCCCGAAAGACAGGTCTTCTGATGTACAAGATACAGGGGATCTTTGCAGCCCTTGGATGGGGGATCGTGGTGGTATATGGTCTTACACAGCGTGTCAATTGAAAGATCCGGGCGCGGCTTTTGCAGGCCACCCATACCTGTAAAGAACAAGAGTGATGTAGTTTAACATTAGGTAGTGAGAGCTGCAGGATGTCAGGGTGATAGGAGTCCGTCACCAGCGTCGGTTTTCAAGATATTCTTTCCTGTAAGCCAGTGGGAAACCCATTGGAGGTGGACTGCTAAGTAGTATGATTCAAAGGAAGGAGTGCCCAGACAACCACGCCCACTGGAAGCTGTAATTTTTTAAGGGCTATTCCCCACCGCTGGTCATCCTAGAGCAATTCCCTGAGCATTGAATCAAACTCCCAGGAAATAATTTGGGGCGAGTAGGCCGGTGCACTGACAAACCAGTACTGGAATCGGGGGAGTGGCTTCGCCGGCTGCAAGATGGCCACACATTGAGTGGGCTCTGCCAGCCAAGCTCAACATCCGACATTATCCTGAGGACCAGGGTGAACTGCTGTAGTGCCTGAAGCCCTGGGGAGCGAGTAACCGCGATTATTCCGGCTTCGCGATTATTCCAGCTCCGTGAGGCATGGAGAGTACAAAAACCTGCACTGGTGGACCGCGGCCTCCGTGCAGCCGCACATCGGGGCTACACGGTCCGCTTTCGCCCGCACTGAGGTCGCTGCTGTGCCAGAGTTGCGGCAACTCCAGAGAAAGACACAGCGGCCTCCAGCCAGCAGTCTGTAACCACAGAGGTCATAAGCAAGTGGTCAGGAAGACTGTGCCAGCTGAACGAACCTTGAGACTGACAGCCGCTGACGCGAGACGCCATTCCAAGTGAGGAAGAACCACTGCGCTTGAGAGAAGCTGAGGCGGAGGACGATCATGAAATCCCCAGGTAAGTTGGTCGGGAAAGTTGCTGGTGGGTGGAGGCATCGCTGTGGTGGGGGCACTTAACCCACGGAGTCCTGGGCGTGTGCAGGGACTGGGCCTGGGGTCTCCGGTCCCTTTCCCCTTCTCTGACGGAGCACATGCCTCCGAGGCGGGAGCGACACGCTCACTCGACTACCCGCTCACACCCCCCACCCTACCCCCCTCGGCGGACTGTCCCGTGGACAATGGGTAAGGGCCCAGAGCAGCACCATCGGTACTGGAGGCATTGCTGCACTAATACCTCTCACCCAGTTATGTTCTAAATCACGTGGCTGCAACACACTGCACCCCCGGTACTAAACGCTAAGCACAGGATGAAAAACCAACAGGGGAAAGCAGGGCCATTACCCCATGTAAATACCGGCCTGGTACCGCCCAGATAAAACCAGGACGAGGGGGTGGTTGGCTTGAAATGCCTGACTCACTTTGCTCCTTATCACCAGCAAGGCCCGGCTTCCTCGTCAGAATCAAGCCGCCTGAGGCTGATATTGCACCCTCTGCATGGCACTACACAGTTGGCGCGCTAGAAGCCCCGCTTGGAGTCCATAAAGCGCTGGCTGATACAATAGGTGGAAGGGTAGGACGCACCGGCGACAAACTGCCACCCCCTCTGGCAACTGATTACAGAAGGGAGCCTGCGATAGCGAAGGAGGGAAGCCACTAGCTGATATCAACGCTCCTTGTGCACACAGGGTTTCAAATAGAGGCCCCTGAAAAGGAAAAATCACACTTGGTTTCTATCATGTAGTGGCCCATCGTTGCCCCAACCCCCTCCACCCCCCCCCGGTGCATAACATGGGGAAAGCCGATGCTAAACAATCAAAATTAACATTCGACAGTAGGAGACAAACCAGACAAGAAGAACCTCCCCTGAAGGCGGGAGACCAATCCATGCAAACGGTTAATGATGCAACCCGTGACGATGACCTGAGATCAATGCTTCTGGAGGTTAAGACCAGCCTTAATACCATCGACTCCAAGCTAGATCAACTGTCGGCCCGCCCTGACCACGTAGAACAGGGTAGACAGGCAGCACAAAAAATCGTGCAGCTAGAGGCAAGAGTGTCTGACGATGTGACCCTGGCAGAAGACAAGCAGAAACTGTTACAGATGGACAAGGTACTAGACTTAATTAAAGCCAAAAATGAAGACCTGGAATCGTGTTCTAGAAGGAACAATCTCCGCATAACAGGAATACCTGAATCTACTAGCATTACGTGGATGGAAGACTACATCGATGACCTATGGCGTGAACCCTTTGGTATTGTCCTAGCTGCGGTTTTCATCCTGGAAAGAGCACATAGATCACTAGGGCCCAGGCCTCACCCAGACTCACCGGCTCGCCCAACTGTAGCTAAACTGCTAAATTATCGTGACAGACGCCGTGCTGTGCTCAGTGCGAGAAATGGGGGAGGTAAGACACCAGGGCAATGTGCTGTCCTTTTATCAGGACTTCATACTTGGGGTCCAGGCTGCTCGTCACAAATTTCTCCCAGCCAAGCAGATTATCCAGAAGCAGGAAATATAGTATGTCGTAGTCTACCCTGCCAAACGGTGCCTTAAAAGAGGGACCCAGACACCGTTTTTTACAGACCCTAAGGCTGCACTGGCGTTCGCCAAAAAGCCCCCAGGGGCAGAGCACTCATAATTCTGGACGATAACTTATAGAGAGCATGTCGGCTAAAAATAATGTCTTGGCCACCCTGTCCTAGTTGGCGGGGGAGATCGCCAGGAGAGGCAAGCTCCCCACAGGATAATTCCCCAAAACTTTAGAAAGTCTATAATAAATTTGTGTAGGGAGGAGGGTGACTATCACAACCTGATTGGGGGGTTGGTGTGGGAGGGCAGGGCAGTTTTGGGAGTTTTTTTTACAATGTTCTATTTCAATGGGGATATGGTTGGGGGGCTGGTCACAGGGTGGGGCACAGGGATTGCAGGGTGCGGGCCATGAAGATGTGCTTGGTATTAAGTTGGAGACACACGAGATACTTGAGAGTGCGCCTGCAACTCCCCCTTTAAAACAATGTTCTTCGCCTCCTCACAATATTACATGCTCATAACACGCACAGCTTGGTGTGGCTAAAGTCACCTGCTTGACATGGAATGTCGGTGGTCCTCATGACCACCAGAAATCTAGACTAGTGCACGCCTATCCTGCAAGACGGGGTGGATGTGTGCTTCAAGAGACACATTTGACGGGTATCACTGAACCCCGACTCCGAGCCTGATGGTGTGGCGAGACATTATCATCTGTACACTCCAATTACGGTAGAGGTGTCAGCCTCCTATTCAGGAAGAGGCTACCGTGGAGCACTACACAAACATTAATAGACAAGGAGGGAAGGTATGTGATTGAAATGGGGAGACTGTATCAGCAGTCGCTGACGTCGGTGGCAGTATATGCCCAAACCAGGATGACCCATATTTTTCCCCGCAGATCTGGAGGCTGATGGCGGACATGGCCTCTGGTGAAGTGGTGTGGGGTGGAGACTTCAATGTTGTACTAGATAGTCAGTTGGACCATTCTGCGCCAAGACAGCATCACCCACAAGCAGCGGGTGCTCTTAGGGCCCATGTGGAGGACAATATGCTAGTAGATATATAGAGGTACACACATGGGGGGACAGAGGAGTGGCACTTGTAGTTCTACACACTATGGTTACTGGTCGCACATTGACTACTGGCTGATGACCAAAGACGTAGCTACTTGGATGGTATCGGTAGACTAACTCCACCGGACAATCTCTGATCACTCCCCAGTACGCCTGGCACTGACAATACCACAGACACCCCTGGCGCGTGTTTTCCTGGAGCCTGCCCCCACATGCTCTACGCGACACCTCGTTTCAGGAGGTAGTCCACACTGCTATTACGGACGACTTCGCAAACAGCACGAGTTCAGTGGCGTTGCCCTCCACACTGTGGGAGGCTTCAAGCTTGTGATACGGGGGAGAGGGAGTGCATTGCGAGACAGGCGGGCGTACTGCAAATGATAAGGGGCATGCCGAGTAGGTTAGAGGCCGATATTGGGAAATTGGAGCTTGCGCAGGCTGACAATCCTAACCCAACTATACTGGCAGATATCCGGAGGAAGATATCGGGGTACACGGAGGAGGCTGAGAGGGAGGTAATATTCCTGGGGAAGGAAACAAAGGCGAGACACTATGGGGAGCGTGACCAGCCTGGCAGGACTCTGGCCGCGTTACTGCGCAAACCACATGCTGCAACCTATGTTGCGAAACTACAGGACTGCAACGGCCTAATGGTCACCTCCCCGGATGCATTGCCTGAGGTGATGTCTCCCTTCTATGCCAAACTATATACGACAGGTGAAACCGCTGATGAAACCGGATACAAGCTTACCTTGACACCATAGTGCTATTGTGGATGCACGCAGGCCACAGAGAATATTTAGATTCTCCAATATCCCCGGAAGGGATTGCTCGCATTGTTGCTGCCCTGCCAGCTAGCAAGGCTCCAGGCTTTGACGGGCTTACCCCTGCTTTCTACAAAGAATAGGCAGACCTGCTTATCCCACATCTTATTGAAATGTACCACGAGTCACTGGAGGTGGGTCTGCTCCCGCCGCCGCTCCGCGAGGCCTTAATAGTAACAATCTTGAAACTGGACAAACTGCCTGAACAGTGTGACTCATACTAGACTCTGTCCCTCATAAATATTGATGCCAAATATATGCAAAACTACTGGCTAATCGTTTACAACTGCTCATGCCCATAATAGCCCGCCCGAACCTGTCTAACTTCATACCGGGACTAGGGACTTCGCACAACTTGCAAACCATCTCCTCGGTCATGCACTACCTTCACCCCGCTACGACGGCGTTAGCCGCTCTCCTCGATGCCTCGAAGGCATCTGATACGCTGGAGTGGCCGTTCCTTTTTACTCTCCTGACAAGAATGAGATTCAGCTCCAGCTTCATTCAGAAGATCCGGCTCCTTTATTTTCAACCTGTGGCCCGGGTGAGCCTCAACAGTCAAATATAAGAAAAAATTGTGGTCACCAGGGGCACCAGGCAAGCCTGCCCCCTATCCCCTCTCCTTTTCGCTGTCGCCATGGAGCCTCTGGCTGCCAGGATACAGCAACACCACGGGGAGCACATGATTGTATTCACTACTCGGGGACTGGTGGTGTTGCTATATGCAGACGACATAAAACTATATATCCAGGACCCCTGTACTAACATTCCTCCCATGACGCGGGTGGTTATACGTTTTGGAGGGTACTTTGGTACACAAATCAATTGGAACACATCAATGCTTTTTCCACTCACTGAGTCGACCCCCCCGCCTTACAGACTATTCCTATTAGTTGGCCACTGAAGCCATCAAATGTCTGGAAATCTGGTTGAGCCGAGATGTAGAAGAGCTCTGGGGAGCAAACTTTGGCTGAGCCGGAGAGTGGTTTGAATCGTGCATACAGATCTGGAATAGACTACCGCTGTCCTTGCTGGCCGCATCACAATAGCGAAGATGGTGGTCCTGCCTAAATTTCTTTGCCTCTTTATAAACATCCCGATTCCTCTCACGGCGAGGTTTTTTAAAAGACTAAGATCTAACTTGGTGGCACTGGCCTGGGCGGGCCGTCAGCCCAGGGTCCGATATGAGGTGCTGACGCAGCCATTAGAGAGGGGTGGGATGGGAGCGCCGGACCTGAAGGCGTATGCTCTCAGTGTACAGGCGAGCTACCTGCATCACTGGCTGTGTCCTGCCCCCTTCCAGCCCCACGTGGTGGTGCAAACTAATCTAGCGGCACCGTTGCCATTGAAGAAGGCCGTGTTTGGCAAATATAAGGTGCCATAGGGTGAAATAGACGCCTTGGAATGTGTGAGGTGGGCGTGGGAAGGACTCCGACGCCGGGTAGGTTTCCCGGTTCTGCACGCCCCTTCAGCCCAGTTATCAGATAATCCACTGTACCTCCCACTGCGGGATAAAGGGGCGGCGGGCAGGGCCATGGAGATGGGACTTAAAAACTATTGCAGACTTGTTCACTGGGGGCAAGTTTCTCGACTCGTTGCCCTGTCCTGCCACACGGGAGGTCACGGTGCTAGATACACTGCTCTATTACCAACTGCAGGCGACTTGTAGGGCGACGTTTGACGCTTTCCCAGAGACCCCCTCCGCATGACACTGGAGGCGCTTGAACACCTATATGCTACCGCGTCCCCAAGAAAACTAGTCGCCAGACTCTACTCGATTACAATATGGACCCCCAGCAGGATGTTTCCCGAGCAAGGGAGGCGTGGGTGCAGGAACTGGGCGACGAATTCCCAGAAGAGAGATAGGCGTACTGCTGCAGGCAGACAGAAAAGCTATCCCCCAACTATAGACTGCGGCTGATCCATTTCAAGTATCTCAACAAATTATATCGCACACCACTGCAGCTACACAAAATAGGGCCCAGCAAGACCTCAGACTGCACTCGCTGTGCTGGGGAGGACACTTTGTTCTTCCATTGGACCTGGGAATGCCTAAAGGTGGCGAAATTCTGGGGGGAGGTTTGTAAAACACACACAATCAGTGACATTGTGGGGGCTCCTCTGGTGCTGCACCCCGTAACTTGCCTGCTGGGGTATGTAGAGAAAGTACCTATGGTACGCCACCAGCTGGTGGCAATACTACTGTTACTAGCAAAGCGCAGAGTAGCAATGCATTGGGGCTAGCAACCAGCACCAGCCCACGCTGCATGGATACTGGACGCCAAATATTGTTGAGAACAGCTTAGTACATACTGGGAACTCATGCCTGAGCGTGCTAGACCAGCGGACATTTGGGATCCTTTCACCGCACACCTTAATGCTGAAGCTGTAGGCGAGCAGGAAGCCCTGGAGTAAAGTATGTTGGAAAGTACGTTACTTAAGGGCCGGAGGCGGGGGATTCATGTTAATTGATGTATCACAGTGACGCTTGGACTCTCTTGACTATTGTAGTGTTTGCAAAGGTGGGCGGGGCAGAAGTAATATTATTCTTTAATTCTGTATAAATGTCTCTAGTAATGTGTATCAAAAGCTACAGCAACAACCCTATGCCTAACTGCAAGCCTTGTTGTAATACTGCAGAAAAGTTAAAAATATAAAAACAAAAAAACAACAAAAAAACTAGCACTGGAATGGGAGATAGGACACTCATCTAAGAGAGGACAATTTTGCCTGTGAGGGCAAGTGGTAGGCACTTCCAGAACTGGGTCTGGGACCTTAGAGATGAGAGTGCCCACTCTAAACGACCCTCAAATAGATCTTGTTGTGAGTGGTAAATGCGGATACCTAAGTAACGAACTCTTGTGTCTGCCTACACCAGTTGTACCCTGCCAAGGCGGATCCCATGAGGTGGCATGTCACGGCGCAAGCGGAAAAGCACACAATTTACGCCAATTTACCCACAGGCCCACTCCCGTCTCTACCCCTACTGAGGCATCTTGCAAGTAGAGGCATAGGTCATCAGCATATAACAACTCTGCCATTCAGGGGAGCAATGTATAGCGTTTCGGTGAAGAAGGGAGATAGCGATGGGAAGATCTCAGTACTACCCAGTGGCAATGGGTAGTGGTAGTTGTATGTCGACAGGACTGATGGGACTAAATTGTGGTGTTGCTTTTTACATGGGTAAGATTTTTTTAATGTGGTGTCTGACGTTCCAAGAGTTTAGGAGGTGAAGTTAGACTTCTTTAATTATCTTATTGGTGGAATCCGTCACAGGTTTGACATCTTGAAAAGCTGCACTATTGGAGTGATAAATGATGAAAGGGCAAATATGTCACATGCATCTTCATTATAACATTGGAATGTTGAGAGCTCTGTTGAAGACAACGGAGAGCTCCAGGCGTCTTATAATGGCTGGTATAGGACTGAAGCTCCAACATTCCAATATTTGTCTTCCTGTTTCTCCCTTGTCCATTTAGAACATTCTACCCTCAGTGGGTGGAATGTTTTAATAGCCTTGTAACCCATCTGCTGATTCATTTACCAGCTGTTAAAGGCCCTATCTCTCCTGATGGGCCCTTGCCTACAGCCTTGGCCTAGAACTCTCTTTCAGGGCATTTAACAACTGTTATAGCCCTCAGCAGTGGGCTGTAATGAGCTTTTAGTTTGACCTTTGGGAATGTACATCAGGTGGAAGAAGACAGTCAGGGAAGAAAAAAGGTGGAAATGACAGTTGTAAAGTTCCACTCACTAAACACTAGAGTACACTAGTAGGGTATAAGGCTGTATTGATTGGGCATGAAGACAAGTCGAGCTCAGGTCCTGTGTGCACAATCAACGTGTTGTATGCTGTTGCCTGGTGGCAGTGAGGATGTCAAGGAAGTGGAAGAATTAGTGGATGAGACAAATTTTTCTTAAAGGACACTGAATTCGAGCTTGCGTGAGGTGACTGCGTCTGAAGTTTGCAGCATGCAGTGCTGCAGGAAGTATACTAAGGTTGCTTAGGCTGCTAGGTTCGTTCTGCTGGTGGTGTGTGAAAAAGTAGAAGTGTAATGTTGGTGAGCAGGACATGCAACTCACTCCAACGAGCCATCATGGCACTATAGAAGCACTATTGTGCCCATTTTCATATTGGCCTGCCCATCTTTGCTGGAGGAATACCCACAACTATATGAAACGGGTAAAACCTTTAGACACCTTGAAGACAAGAAGAACTGATTACGAGCTACATTCAGTGTTTAGAAATGAGCTCTGATGCAGACGACTGTTTAACACAAGCACTTCGGCTCAGTCAGTCCACCAGCATGGACGGGTTGGGAATAAAGTGATCAAAGACGGAGTTGGGAAGGGGGGTATATTTTTGTAATCAGTACCCCGCAGTACCAACAGACACCAGCCTGAAACAGTCTCACATTACACTTTAAGTGACACGCTGATACGATGATGCACAGGAATAATGCCTGAACAGCCGAAGGCAGTATTTTGAGGAATATACACATACTAAAGGATTACTGGAATAACACGTTCCCCATCAGAAGCAATTTCCAATCTGCTTGGTACTTACCCCTGCAGCAAAGCCCAGGCTTCCATCCAGTATCCGTCTCTGCAAATTAAAGCAGAACGCATGATTTATAAATTGCATATAGAACAGGAACGACAAAAGTGCAGTAACGAGGATGGGGGTTACCTCCAGGGATAGGATCTTCTTTTTTATGGCCACAATACCGTTCAATTGACTCCCTCACCTTCCCCTGCATCAATGACTATGTCCGCAAATCCAAACCGATTCAGCATCATTATACAATCCTCCTCACCCAAGCCACCAAAAAGCTCCCTATTTACCATGCTACGGGCGTCAGGCAGGAGGCGAGTAGGCTAAACCAGGCTATATCCTGCTCAAAGCTTTATAATAATGTTGTAATACTTTTATTCGATATTTTCATATCATAAAAAGTGCAAACATACATAAATTATACAATCAATATACAAAAAGGTATCACATACATATTACAAATTGTCAAAATCAAATTTTAAAAACACTTTTTGCACTTAAATAGTTTAAAAAGTCTAAAATACATTTTCAATAGGAGAGATCAATTGAAAGGGAGTTAATATTTCTATTTTGTAGGGTCCAGCAACCTAGACCTTATGAACCAAGCGCTAGAAATGTACTTTGCAATACCACAAACAATAAACGTAGAGGATGTGTCAGCTCAAAGCTTTATGGAATTTCAAAGTGAGGACGATGCTATTCAATTATTGATGTAGGTAAAAACATTGTTGCTTGTGTACCACTGAATAAACTATTATTACTTTTTAAGGAATCAAAACTGTACAATTAAATACCTACTTTGTAGTAGGAATAGCAAAAAATTACACGTTTTTTCCTCTGAAATCAACTGATATATAAACACCCTACAGCAGGTGTCCGAGAAAGCAACAGGCAGAGAGTCCTGGAGGTTAGCTTGACCAACTGCAACTCGGAGTGGTGGGGAGGGGGGCACCTCAAGCACAGTCAACCCTTGGGAATCAATCTTTAAGGCTATCCTATCCTAAGTGCTAATGAATAGAGGGCTCAATCTCTGCTGCAAAGTGGTCCTTGAAGCGTTGCGGTCCAAGTCCCTCGCCTCATGGACCAAAGCTTAAAGCAGCATCACTGTGGTTTGGGAAAAATACACTCAGTTTCTTGTAACCGTACCCAGCCCCACAGAGCTTCCAACACTTTTTTTATCTTACATTTCAATTGCATTTTCCATTGCTATTAAAAATATGTATTTGAGCTCAGGAAACGCCAAACCACCACCATCAATTGCTGGTTACCTCACTCTGCTATATACAGAAACCTCTGTGTATGAGAATGCAAATGTCCTTGCGCAAATAGCAATAGTAAAATCATACAGCCCACCTCCTGCCAGTACCAAAAGGCTTCCCCAACAATATCCCATTCAAATTGCCATTGGTAAACAGAACAACTGATGGACAGAATGTTGAACATTGTCAAACATGCACCCCAGTACAGAGATCTGGGCCTAAATCCATAGTTTTTTTTGCTCCCTATCCCAATCCAGTTTAAACCCAGCCATAAGCAAATCAGTCTTGACCTTGCGCCCCATGGGAACAGTCCAGACCGAACTGCCAGGCCAGGTCCTCCCTGAACCGGAAACAAGCATCCTAGGACCAGTTTCGGGGTACCACACCTCATCAGCCAGGCTAGCTTAACTCCAGTGGCATGGAAATGCCCCAAATCCTGTCCCAGGATGTTTGTTTCTAGTGAAGGGAGCACATGGCTTTAGTACCACCAGCGGCGGCCGGTACAGGTAAAAGTGGTGAGGCGAGGTGGCGGGGGCTTGATAGTTGACAGATGACGGAATAGGTATAGTTAAATAAATAATACCTACTCCGTCGTCTGTCAGCCTCATCCCCCCCCCCCCCCCCCCCGGCCGCACCCTGCCCCACCTCACTGCGCTTACCTGAGCCTGCCGCCGCTGAGTACTACTGGAATACACATTATGACACCAACGCTACTATTCGCTCTTTCGATTATAAAGACTCACTTGTAGGAAATGGTTTTAGCAGAGTTACTTAGTCTTGGATGGCAAGGTTTTGGAATGTATTTTACACAAGTCATTTTTCTTGGTTCATTTAATGTATGGGTAGATTCTCTGTCCGTATTTAAATGTCGCCTCATTCGCATGCCTCGATAAGCCTTGGCAAAGCCAGTGGTTCCGTCATCTTTACAATGAAAATATTCTCCGTGTTGCGCATGTTGATGTGTTCTATTTATAGTTCTGAAGGAGTGGGAGGAGGGAGCGAGGAAGACGAGAGAGTGGGAGAATGAGAGATAGAAGAGCAAGAGGGACGCAGCACCAGAGGGAGAGAGCAACAGGTAGGGAGTGGCAGGGAGAAAGAGTGCACGAGACACTTACAGTATGGGAGCTGGCGGGCAACTAGACTCACATTTGGGAGGGGCTAACACTTTGAATAGTTGGAGCTGAAAAAGAATTCCGTGGGGGTCCTTTCACTGGTTTGTTACAATGTATAACAATGTTGTCACCATAATAATATTTTTTATCATTTACAGGGATTTTGTGTTCTGCCTCAAGGAATTTTAACACAGCGAAAGACAAATGCTATTTTATTTTTTTTTCACAACAAATTTTAGTGAATTTCTTGCCACAGTAGGGCACATTAGGACCGCGTATACATATGGATAGCCTGGCATGTCACAATTTTATGACACAACACACTGCGATACAACTTGTCCGAGTCTCTTAACTCCATTCCTGTGAGGTGCCCTATGCACCCGATTGTTAAGTTATACAATATGTCATGTATCTCAACCATATGACCAGACTTCCATCTCAATAGTTCGAGCCATCGATGCCTGAGGCTTCAGGGTAAGGCCCAGGTAATCAATCCACCGCTGCCAATTTTTTTTGTATGTTTCTGGGGGCATCCCCTGGCTGGAAAGACAGGCACCTCCAACCCAATGGAGAAGTCCATACCTCTCTACCAGACACCCAGTAGGGGCGGCATAACTGCCCTCCACAATCTAGCCATTTCCCGTTTGGAGAGTGTAAGGCCCAGGAATATGAGGTGGCGCTTGTATCTGTTGCCCTCGATTCCATCTGTTCTGTTCATTAAAGTCAACCAGGGAGATCTAGGGAGCTCCCGCCCCAGGACCTCTGCATGCGACTATTCCTTTCTAGAACCTATCTAGGGCGACACTGGTCTATACAGTGTGTCAGCAAGTGCCCTTGGCATTGCCACAGCGCAGGCATATGGGCGATGCAACCAACACATCCTCCAAAACTTAAGCAGTGTGTAGTAGGCCCAGTGCAGGTATTTACATTGAATCAATCGCAAGCTTAACTAGATCGCCATCCCCTGGGGGACTCCAAGGCCTCCGTTCAGTCATCATTATCGATGGGGTCCAGTCCTGCCTACCATGCAGTCCTTAGGGCCTCTAGGGTGGTATCAATATTCTTGACGAGAGAGCGATACATTTGTGAGATTTTATGATCGCCTATATACCCCATCAGGATTTTGCCTTCTAATGGATTAAAATTGGGGAGAGCTGTGAGGTTGTAGAATTGGCATTAATGCATGGTGGAACTGAAAGTATTTATAGAATTGGCCGCGGGGCATAGAGTATTCCAACTGTAATTCCTGAAATGACTTGAGAGTGTGGCCGTGCAATACATTGCCCAGGGAGGATATCCCATTCTGATCCCAACCTCGAAACCCTTGGAGATTGGCTAGCTTAGGGAGAAGCCTATTTTGCCACAACTGGGTCTTACGTGTAAGGTGATCCCACCATCCCATCCGGCAGAGAGACTGGCGCTACACTAGTATTACGACCCTTGCAGCATGGGTGGGGGGAGCCCGAACATCCGATCTGCCATATAAGTATGTGTATAAAGTGGGGTCCCCTAACAGCCAGCACTCAACGACAAAAGCTGGGTCATCCCCAGAACCATACCACCAGTCATTGGGCACTTGGAGATGCGAAGCAGGGTGAAGGATTGAATATCCGCCGCTGCGATGCCCCTGCAATATGTAGATTGAAAACATGTCTGTAATGGCACCAGAGGAACCCCCCCCATCCCCCAAGAACAAGTCCACCATAGCATTAACCTGTCGGAACCATGACAGAGGAATCGGGTAAGCGTGATTTTGTAGATGGTGGCGTAGGCGAGGGAGAGACACCATCTTAAATATGGCAGAACGCCTGTATAGGGACAGCGGCAATCCCGTCCTGAATCTTATCTCTGCCTTTACCCTGTCGATCGTTGGGCCCAAATTACGTTCCCAGGATACCATCTGTTTATCTGACAGAAAGACCCCTAGATACTTCAGACCCTCTTTAGTCTGTGACAGATCCATTGCCCACTGGCTATCACCAAGTGTCCCCATCAGAGGCCATACAGTAGATTTGCCAAAGTTCATGTATAGGCCAGATGCCTTTCCAAAGATCCGCATGATTATTAGGATCCTGGGACCCGATCTATGTGGGTCAGTGAGGAAGAATAGGTAATTGTCCACATATAAGGTGATGTAGTCAGAGATTTCCGTCGTCCTCTCGAAGCCCCGGATCAAACCATCTATGCACACCCATGCGGCCAGAGATTCAGAGGCTAGCGCAAACAAATAGGGAGTCTGGGGGCAGCCCTGTCTAGTGCCGTGTCCAATGGGGAACAGGGGAAGAGACTACCTGCACGGAATTTGTCAAATCTGTATAGAGAACTCGAAAATATGTCAGAAAGCGTGGACCAAGATTCAGTCATTTTAAAAGTATGAAGAGATCTGTCCAGCTAACTGAATCAAACGCCTTGTTTATTTATGTTACAAAGGGGGAGAATGGGTTTGGATAGATGTCAGGAAGATATGGCGCTCAGCGGGTACCTAAACATCGGTAATCGTAGATAAAGTAGGTCCGGTGCAAACAGGTCAGGGGAACAAACCCAGCAGAAACCAGGCCCTGCTAAGATAGAGAGACGTATCTCCTACCAAACAAATGCAAAGAGTGTCCTGTGCACACGATTATCTTAAACATTGGTTCTCAAGTGAGAAACCCAAAATAGGTCGGTGTTCAATATATGATTCCAGAGTCACATACCTCTGTTGTATACACATACCCGTGCTTGCAGCCGACTTAGACAGCACGCCGGTCAGGACAGACCAGTCCTGAAACGTGCACCTGCTCCACACACGGCTCGCTATACCGAAGTTTTCCTGTGACGCTGCCAGACCCTGACCGATCATCACTGGCGCGCCGCTCATATTATTAGATGCGCCATTACCATTAACAGCCCTGAAGAGTTACAGCCACACACGGTGTGATGAAACACGTGTCGGCTATTCTCTCTTGTACGTACTGATCAACACTGAACCATTAAATAATCATATTCTATGATGATGGACTCTGGAATCATATATTGAACACCGACCTATTTTGGGTTTCTCACTTGAGAACCAATGTTTAAGATAATCGTGTGCACATGACACTCTTCGCCTTGTTTATTTATATCTGCTAACAGCAGGGACGCTGGCCGGTCCAAGCGATCTGCAGCAGCAATTGCATTGTGGGCCAGCCTGATATTGTGGCGGGTTGCCCGGCAGACAATAAAACCTGCCTGGTCCGTATGAATCAGGTCTGACACATGGAGCATCAGTCTGTTGGCAAGGGCTTTTGCCAGCAGCTTTGCCTCCATATTTTAGAAGGATATCGGGTGGTATGAGGCGTGATGTTCCGGAGGGCGAACTGGGTAGAGAAATACAACAATTTCAGCATGTCTTTAGTCTGGGGGCATGCGAGCAGCCTGAACTGCTGCTTGGACGGTTGCAAGGTAGTAGGGGCCTAATGGAGACATGTATGCCTTATAAAATTCACAGGGGAACCTGTTGGGACCCGGCCATAGCTCAGACAGCGCAGCTGTCAACTATTCCAAAGCGAGGGTGGGATCTCCAAAGACTCGCGAGCCATAGTTGGCATGGTCTTCGGGGGCATATCCTCGAAGAATTTCTCAATCTGGGAAGCGTTTAACACCTCCCTCTGAGTGTATAGGATCTGATTAAAATTGACAAAGCTGCTCGCTAGCACAACCGGATCAGCGTGCACTGTGCCATTTGTATCGCAAACCATGGGAAGTTGGGCTGGCATCACGGCCTGCCGACACAGTCTATGTAGGAGCCTCCCTGACTTGTTACCCCATTGGTAGATTCAAATCTGGGAGGCCAGCCACCCATGCAGTGCCTCCTCTATCAATTCCCCCTGGTATTGCTGTTGGGAAAGACACAGTTGTCTACGCGCTAAACCCCCGCTGCCCTCCCATCCCTGCCTCTCCAATTCAATAATTGTATTCAATTGTGCCTGCGTAGCTTGCGCTCCTCTGCACAAAACCTAATATTGACTTCCCGGATGGTGGGCTTCAAAGCCTTCCATAACATGTCTGTGGATGAGGCTGTCGCCACATTGAGAGTAAAGTATTAATTTAAGGTCTCAAGGACACGGGTCCGATAAGACTGATTTTGTAGATGCCATGGAGAGAGCCTCCACCGGAACGGGGGCTAGCACGGGCCAACTATGAGCCAGATGGCCATTGGGGAATCTGAAATCTCTTGGGGTAGTATTGTGGACTCCGACACGCTCTGCACGAAGCTCCGCCGGAGAAAAATGTCATTTAGCATGGAGAAGGATTCATGGACTGGGGAATAAAAAGTATAACTTGTATCTTTGGGGTGGTGAGCCCTCCATGTATCATCCCTTCCCACCAAATCCACCCTTCAACCGGGACTCCTGTGCCCCCTTCCCCCGCCCCGGACTATCGCAATCTGTCCCTGTCAGAGCATAGCACATCGTTCCAGTCCCCACCAATGAACGCTAGACATTCCGGTGTGGGCCTCCATGCATCTACCAAACGGTCCATGTAGCTCTGACTACAGTGTGGGTGGGGGTGGAAATGCTGCCCAGTACAACGAGTTTGCCAAATATGATCCCATGAACCAAGATGTATCTGCCCTGTGGATCGGTCCGCAGCTGCACTTGAGTGAATTGGATTCTACGGTGTATCATGACAGCCACTCCCTGGAGCCCCTTACGAAACCGGCGTGAAATGTATGTTTCCATACCGGGCTAGACAGGGAGAGTTGGTGCTTATTAGATGTGTTTCTTGCAGGAGTAGAATATCAGCCCCAACATGTTTTGCCTGGTGGAGTATTGAGCCGTGCTTATCTAGCACTCCTGTGACATTCCAGCTTATGGTACGCAGCCAACCAGAGGTGGCCTCAGCGTCACGGTCAGTCATTCATATATGGGAGCAGCACAGCGCATCTAGTCAGGATATGGGGTCTCTGCCCTGGGAAGGCACTGTCTGCGTACCCAGTCTGAGAACAAACAATAACTATGTAACAGCCCCTGGTCCCCCTTCCCCAACCTAATACTTCTGAACATCTGAAGTATCTATCGTGGAAGGTACCCCATGCCGACCCAAACAGGAGGCCGTCAAAATGTCGGTCCAAGGGATCCCCAAACACCCCATTGTCACAGTGTCACCAGAGAGGATCAGGTGTACCTCTCTAGCTATGCAGCCTGTTAAGCAAATTAAGATACAGCATCATTTAGAAAAGAAGGGGATCACACATTCCCTACATATAACCTCGAAGACACTTATTTCCTAGAGTTGGATGTGCCATCTCCGGGGCCCTCCGCCTCTTCTCCATTGAGGGCCCTGGAGCACCACGTTGATCTGGACCGATGTCTGCACTTCTCCTTCAATTTGCTTTGTAATTGGAGGGGTTCTCCTGATGAGGAGTCCGAATCTCAAAGTGGTGACGTATGTGGCTTCAAGGGTCTCATTTCGTCTGTACATGGGAAGACTTTGTCGGCGTATCGAAGAACAGGTTGCGGGTGTTTTAGACTACATGTAGGCAGGCAGGGAACAAGAGATTATATGGAATTTTGAGGTTCCAGAGACGGGCCTTGGCTGCCAGAAAGGACTGACGTTGCTGCACCATTTTGGTATAGTCGGGGAATATCATTATTCGAGGGAGCTCACCCTGGGACCATGCCTGCTTATGGATGACTATGCGGTTATGGAAATTAAGGATTTTGGCGATTACAGCCTCGGTCTGGTGCCCAGAGGCGGCTGCGGGAGCAGTGCACTATGTGCACATTCATTTATGAAACAGTGAGATAATACGTCTGATGGGATCCACGATGTAAGCCAGTGGGTCAAAACATTTTCCATGTCCTCCCCTTCCCAGTATTCAGGAAAGCCCTCAAAGCAGAGGTTGTTTCTGCTGGCCTGTCCAACTGCATCTTCCACTCGCGTGGCAAGGCCATTAGTAAGCTTTTCAAGGGGTGAGACTTTTGCCTGGAGTGTATAAACAGTGTCCTCTACTCCAGAGACTCTGGTCTCCGCCTCAGCTATCGCTCCACCGCACTGCAGAGGTCTTGGCGCAATAATGTCATGTTCGAGCCCACAGCGCCTCCAGCATATCTCTAGACTGCGTGATCGCGGCAAGCAAGGCAGCATTATTGGGTAGTCTGCTGATGCCCCCTCCGGTGTCCGCATTTTGGGTTCTAAACCCAGTGAAGCGGTCCATCGTGCATTGCTTTGATGTATTCCCAAAGGGCTTATCTTTAGTCATGGCAAGGGGTCGATGTCTAACGCAGGATGGCCCAGAAAACACTACCAGAGCAACTCCTCCATCTAGGAGGTAGGTCTGAAAATGTAATTTATTTATTTTTTATTTATTTAATTTCTATAGCGCTACAGCTACCCACCAAAGGGTTTCCCGGCGCTGATGATTCAGTGCATTGAGATATTCAGATTTTTTAGATGTTGAACAGCCAGGTTTTTAAGGCCTTCCTGAATTTCAAGTGATTAGTTTCCTGCCTAAGGGTCAGTGGGAGAGTGTTCCAGAGGGAGGGTCCAAGATATGAAAAGGATCTACCGCCCATTCTCGCCAGCCTGACTTTGGGGATCACAAATTGGTTTGCTGTGGCTGAACGAAGAGTACGGGATGGACGGTAGGGATGTACAAGATGTTGTAAGTACTTGGGTGCCTTGTTAGTTGAAATCCTATGCATAAGACATAAGGATTTAAATTTTACCCGGTTCTCGATTTTCAGCCAATGCAATTCGCGGATATACTTGGTTGTGGGCGTGGAAATGGGAATTTTCCACAGTAATCTTGCGGCAGCATTTTGCACTGTCTGCAATCGTCGGGTTATGGCCTTGTTGGCCCCCAGGTACAGCACATTGGCGTAATCGAGCCTGGAGGTTATCAGAGCATTAATGACCGATTTTTGAGTATTTTTGGGCAGCATCTAACAGATTTTCTTCAACCACTTTAGGATCGCAAAGCAAGTAGCTGATGTCTTAGTAGCTTGCTGGTTGAGACTAAGTGATTCATCAATGATGACACCAAGATTGCGTGCTGATTTGACTGGAACTGGGGGTGTACCCATCACATCATCAGGCCAGTGCTGGGGTCCCCAGAGTTCTTTGTTCTTGCCCATAACAAGTAGCTCTGTTTTCTCGCCATTAAGTTTGAGAAAATTTTTTCTCATCCACTCAGCGATGTTGGTGAGGCCGATTTTTAATGACGAGATGTTGTTGGAGTCCGAAGATGAAAGAGAAAAAATAAGCTGTGAATCATCAGCATACGAGAACATGAGTAGGCCAGAGTCTTCTATCATTTTGGCCAGTGGGCTCATGTAAATATTGAAGAGCAGCGGGCTCAATATAGAGCCCTGCGGCACTCCATGTTTGAGGATCATGGTATCTGAGCATGCTGATTGGGAAAAAACTTGGAAAGTGCGTTGTTCTAATAGGGATTTGATCCAGTTGCAGGCGGCGCCCCTAATACCGATGTCATGGAGAGTTTGCTCAAGTACAGCATGTGACACAGTATCAAATGCTGCACTGAGATCCAGTAACAGCAAGGCAACCGTTTCACCGCGATCTAACAGTAGACGGATGTTCTCAGTTACACCCAGCAGGGTTGTTTCCGTCGAGAATCCTGTGCGGAATCCTGACTGATGAAGAGGTAGTATATCCTGGATGGTAATGAAATCAGTGAGGATTCTGTGAACATGTTTTTCCAATATCTTTGCGAAAGTTGGTAATAATGAGATAGGTCTAAAATTGGATGGCAGGTTGGGATCTGTTCCAGCTTTTTTTAATAACGGGTGAATCATTGCATGTTTCCACTCTTTCGGTACGGTTTCTTCCTGTAATGATTTATTTAGAAGATTGGTGATTGTCTCTAGGGCTCTATTATTTAGTTTTTTCAAGATGGAACAAGGGATTGGATCGTTTGGTGAACCTGATTTAATGGAATCCAAAAGTTTCCGAACCAGGTCTAAGTTGAGCGGCGGCCATTTATCTAGAATAGCTGGAGGTGTTGCATCATGTGGGAGTATACAGGAGAACAGCTCATTTTCCGTAGGGATAATGGAGGCTATAATATTGGTTTCAAGGCCAGTATTGGTAGAAGGCAGAATCACATTGGACTTGGCGATTTCCTTTGTGGTTTGTTCTATACCCTGATAGATTTTATCAACTTTTTCTACAAAAAAGGCTGCAAGAGTATCACATTGTGATTTGTTTAGATCTGGAGGAGATTGTAAGGTGAGGGAACCAGCTAATTCTCTTACAGTTTTAAAAAGTATTTTAGACTGACATAGGGCTTCGGTGATTTTCGTGCAAACATGTTCAGCTTTGGTTTTAGCACAGAGTCTCTGATAATTAGAGAGTTTATTTTTGTAAGCCAATTTGGCGTCAGGGCAATAGGATTTCCTCCATTGACGTTCTGCAGTTTTACATATACTTTTTTCCTGTTTCAAAGTCTCAGTAAACCACGGAGCAGGGGGGCGGTGGGAGTTTTGTTTTAGTTTGGTTTTAGGTAAAATGGAATCAACGGCTTCTAAGAGCCAAGTTTGGACTGATGTTGAGAACTCTTGTACTGTTGCTTTTGTACAGGGGAGATGGCCCTCTAGCATGGAGTTAAGAGTTTCTAGATCAAGCTTTTTCCATTTCCTGATTAATTGTGTAGGTACTGATGTTTTAACCCTATTAGAAGTTTTTACAAGAAGGAAAAATTTAATCAGGAAGTGATCAGACCAGGGCACAGGAATAGCCGTGGGTTTAGATATGTCATTTAAGTTGGAGAAGATGGGATCCAACAAGTGACCGGCTCTATGTGTGGAGCCAGAGTTCTTTAAGATCAGATTAAGGGATGCAAGATCCGTTTTAAAGTTGCTCACTATGGAGCAGTCATCTTTTTCCAAGTGTAAATTCATATCTCCTAGAATAGTAAAGCCAGCCATTTTCATAATCAAAGGTCCAAGGAGTTCGACAAAATGAGGTATCCATCTAGAAGCAATACCTGGTGGCCTATAAATGAGCACTCCCGAAAAGGTAAAATTCGGTGTGAGTGAAAGTTTAAAAATTGCGCCTTCACAACCCTCACATGGGAGTCTGTTGAATTCGCAATTATAGCGTTTTTTAAAAATAATTGCTATCCCTCCTCCTGGTGGTTTCTCACGATCGAGTCTGACAATAGCATAAGTTTCAGGGAGTGCCGTAGCTAAGTCAGGTCCAGAACTGTCTTGAAGCCATGTTTCAGTTAGGAAAACTGCATCGGGAACCTCATCCAAGAGTAAGTTAAAAATTTCAGTTCGATGCTTAGATAGTGAGCGGCAATTAATACTGAAAAATAGGAACTGGTCAGAAGGCATCTTATTAATGTTTGTGGGGTTTTTAGCCTGTAAGGCTTTTATTTGCACGTGGTTGGTGGATAAATGGCAACATTGACATATAGTTGTATTTAAATCAGGGTCTATTGTCCTGCATGCAGAATTGCGAGTGGGTCGAAGGGCTAGTAGACCTTCAGACGAGTATTTTAGCCGTGAATGACTGACTGTGTTGGTTAATGCCTCGATTATAGGGGGGCAAGTAACCAGGTCCCTGATACCTGAAGGAAGAGGTGCCATAATGCCTTGCACGTCCGAGGCACGGACGGGCACAGACGGGCTGACTCTGGCGTGACTCCGGCGCTGGCGAGGCGCGTCCACTGTACGCGTCCGCTGTCGCGGAGGGTAACCGTATCCTTTTGTAGGAAAGGCTAGAGCGCTGAACCAGCTGCCGCCTCCCACTTAAGATGTCTGCCGTGAAAATGCTACCCTTCTGCTCGGTAAACAGCCCTGAAATCGGCTGTTACCGGCGAAAAGTGCAAGGGGTGTAATTTGCAGGGGTGGGGTAAGTGCTAATAGTATTACTAAGTGATTTCCGCAAATAGTGAGATTTTAAAATTTTCGGCGTCTAAAATACTGCTAGTGTTCCTATGCAATGCGTTTCCAATCAGCGACAATTGCACACACAGCGATATCACACAATTAGCACAACAATACTGTTCTACCTCCCGGCTCAAGCCTCAGGAGGGGTCCAAGATTAAATGCAGGTAGCACCAGTGTCAGCGCATTGAATCTCGCGTCTGAAGTCCCTGGGCTCCTTTTGTAGGAAAGGCTAGAGCGCTGAACCAGCTGCCGCCTCCCACTTAAGATGTCTGCCGTGAAAATGCTACCCTTCTGCTCGGTAAACAGCCCTGAAATCGGCTGTTACCGGCGAAAAGTGCAAGGGGTGTAATTTGCAGGGGTGGGGTAAGTGCTAATAGTATTACTAAGTGATTTCCGCAAATAGTGAGATTTTAAAATTTTCGGCGTCTAAAATACTGCTAGTGTTCCTATGCAATGCGTTTCCAATCAGCGACAATTGCACACACAGCGATATCACACAATTAGCACAACAATACTGTTCTACCTCCCGGCTCAAGCCTCAGGAGGGGTCCAAGATTAAATGCAGGTAGCACCAGTGTCAGCGCATTGAATCTCGCGTCTGAAGTCCCTGGGCTCCTTTTGTAGGAAAGGCTAGAGCGCTGAACCAGCTGCCGCCTCCCACTTAAGATGTCTGCCGTGAAAATGCTACCCTTCTGCTCGGTAAACAGCCCTGAAATCGGCTGTTACCGGCGAAAAGTGCAAGGGGTGTAATTTGCAGGGGTGGGGTAAGTGCTAATAGTATTACTAAGTGATTTCCGCAAATAGTGAGATTTTAAAATTTTCGGCGTCTAAAATACTGCTAGTGTTCCTATGCAATGCGTTTCCAATCAGCGACAATTGCACACACAGCGATATCACACAATTAGCACAACAATACTGTTCTACCTCCCGGCTCAAGCCTCAGGAGGGGTCCAAGATTAAATGCAGGTAGCACCAGTGTCAGCGCATTGAATCTGTAACCAGCGTCTGCCGGGACCCAGGCCTCCAAGCACACATGCCACAGATGATCTTTGTAATCTCCAGGACATGTGTTTATTAATTCTGCAGCTACAGTGCCAAAAATCCAGTGTGGTGTAAGCTGGGAGGGCCCCTCCCAGCCCAAGCCGCCCTGGGACCAAGCCCACCTGCCTCTGCGGACAGGAGTACATCACCCTCCCCCTCCCCCCCCCCGGCGTGTGCCTCACCTCTTGTACAGCAGCTTCTGGCTGCGGCTTCTCCAGCAGGTAAGTGGATGTCACGAGGCCAGTGGGCCTGGCCTCTTTAAGCCTGCCATCGGGCCAGCAGCCCAAAATCTCCAGAGCCAGCTAGGTGGGACGCAGGCACTCAGCCTTGCGACCCGCCAAACTCTTCTGTCGTTGCACCCAGACGAGTGCAGTCGAACTAGGGCCGGGCAAATCGCCTCCACGCCTCTGCTTGTGCCGCCCGCAGCCTACAGAAACCCAGGCCGAAGCAGGACCAGCACATTCGCCGGCACCAGTACAGTGTCCGCACCCGATCTTCTCCAGCACCGTGTAGTACGAGCCCCTCATGGCCCACAGGGAGGTCGGGCCCCGCTCACAGTGAGGCAAGGGGAATCTAAGCCACTACCAACCAGAGGTCTATTGCCCGCGGCCCCGAAACCATGCCCGCCGGCAGCATGTCTTCCGCTGCCACCCACTGTCACAATCTAGGCCCGCAAGACCTGCATCACTCCCCAGCGCGGCCGCAGTCCCGACCTGTACGTCTCCACGAAGCAGTCTCAGTACGAATGATCCATCTCTGACATTACTTCCACAGTCCAGAAATCAGTGGGAGGGCTGGGGTCGATCTCAGTAGCAGGAACTTGCCTAAAGTGCATCCACCATCTTGGACAGCCAGGCGATGCCTCCCCTCCTCCCCCGCCGAAAAACACAAATGTTCTTCTTTAATACACACTGGGCCAGTAGACTTGGTGGTATATGGAATGTTAAGTTATAGTTATTGGAGCAATCTGCAGCAACTATTACCTTCTAATTTTCATACTGAATTGACCAATACACAATACTTTTATGTTATTTGTACAATTAGATGTTGGCATGGTAGTCAACTCTTGCTATCAGAAGCACGAGGATGGCTCATGTCCCATCTCTAAAGCATAACATGTTGAACCTGCCTGTGTTCTGTGATAGATAATGGTCCAATTCCTGTCACATATTCTTGATTTTGAAAAGCCAGGGTATTCAGAGATGGAAATGCAACCCATGATTGTAAAGATTTGCAGTAATAATGTGCATGAAGGCCAGAAACTGTTAACACCACATGACATATGGAAATAAGTTTAGGGTCACCAAAGGTAGAAGCTGCTACCTCCGGGTGGCTTGCTATTTGGAATCTCTCACACGCCCTTTGCTATCTCTCATCTCAGAGGTCATTAAGGTATTTTTTCACACACAAAAGGGGAGAGGGTCTATATACAAATCTTCCACCCCGAACCCCCTAAGTCACTATAGTATACACACAGAAGGGATGGAGACGACAAAAAAGAAACACAAAATCATGATGAAAAACTGCCCTCACTCACACACACTGTGTGTGACATGCTTCATCATCGGGTCTGCTACAACGCCCGGGCATAGCCACACACCGGGCGGAGCATAGGGAGGGGGAACAAAGAAATACACAGACAAAGTGCAATACAAAGTTGAACGTGACACCAGTGTCCACACACAACAAATCAAGACTGAATACAAAATTAGACAAACAATTCGCAGTAGGGAACAATTAAAACTGGCTCCTGGATACCATAGTAAACTTAATTGATAGGTTCCAAGGTCAGGATTAAGAAAAAAAAGGATGGTGGTGCTACCAGAGGGTATTAAGGCCCACTAGCACCCCTCCTTAACTGCTTTAGTCAACATATTTCGACCTCTATTCGACCTTCATTAATGGGTCACCTTGGTCTTCTTCAGGACGTCTTATTGTCCTAGTCTTATATATTACCCCTCTTACCTCAGTTAGGTGTTAGAAGGGGCATAGGTCACTCTCGCCCATCAGTATTAGGCTATGTGGAGGGAGTTCCGCCAACACGGTGAAATAACGAGTTTACAGACATAAATCACTTGACCTGGCACATGGAGGGAGGAGTCCAAAGAACACAACTGTTCCAATGAGAAGTCCTGCATCAGTCGTGCCCCTCTTTCATATGCCGCGCAAGGTATTGACATAAACAACTCTAAAAGCCCAGCTTTCTTTTCTTTGAGTTACATTCCTTTCCCTACATATAACCACTGGGTAGCTAAGATGCAGTTAAAGAACTAGGCAAGGTATAAGTGGTCACACTATGATGCCACTGCAGGTCAAAGGTGCCGGATATCTCTTCAACATGTATGGCCCTGTAGTGAATTAAAACTATTGGCAGCACAGAACTGGAACTCAAATCCATTATCACTAGTAGGATCAGATTATTAAATAGAAATACCATCATCATATCACACTTTATTTCGGCACATTGTCATAAAAGCACATAAAATCAAATACATCAATGCGATAAACCTTAAAACATCACAATAAATACAATTAGGAAATCCAGGGTAAAATATGCTATAATAGCTGCAGTAAGTGATAGTCATTCAATAAGGTCAAGAAAAAAATGCTTTAAAAAACATATATTAACTGGGATTCCAAATCCATAATACCAAACAGCACATAATTCATATTTATAGAACCAGTTGCAGAGGAGAATGTAGAAGGCAAATAAGTCCCCAAACCTAGGCTGGTGACAACAGAGAAACCCTTTTCTGTCTGCATCGCTACATGTTCAATAAAAAAAGGAGACAGCAAAGACAATTGCTTGAGTTGTGTTGGATCTAAATATCCTAGAATCAGATTTATAGTCCCTAGCACCCAGATTACAGCACAGCCCTAGGAGGTAAATTGAGCAAAACAGGACAAGATATATGGATTTCTTGGTTTCCAGGGAAGACGGGGCAGCTTGTCTCCGATTCTGAAAAAGGACAATGCTATTTCACTGTAAATATTTGGAGGGGCTAAGTCTCTATCCGTAATTTACTGTACAGAGTTCTAGCTGCAGAGGGCTCAATTTCATCCATGTACTTCTCCAGATGGTAAATATCTTTAAATACCAGAAAAGCTGAAGTGAAGGAGACTTCCCTTTCAGTCCTAAGGAAACCACCATTAATATGGCTCAAGTACATCCCCTTTAGTGTGGACTTGGATATGCTACGAGCAGTCTCAGGGTGCACCCATAGATTCTCACACCCAATATCTAGAAAACAATGTTTAATGTACCCCAGCCATAGGATTCTAACAGCCCAGGGGAGCTTTATGATTTTTTCTAGTCCAGTCTGATAGGGCACTAAGTCAACTGAGGAACAGATCCAGTACGACAACGGTCTAAGACTAACTCTGTGGTCGAGACTTCTAATACACAGATCTAACCGGAATGAGGCAAGTGGGGTCTTGACGGGGAGTTTGGTAAGGAGCAGTATAAAGTGATTCTCCACCAGCGTTAAAGCTTTAACATTGTTGTGGCCCCAGAGTTCCCCAACATATAATGCTTCTTTAATCTAGGGGCCTCACTGTATAGTTTCCAAGAGGTTGCTACAACTGTATGCCTATCTGTTCAGCATTCACAGGAACCTTCTTTAACAGGACTAAAACCCACAACAACCTAATATTTAGTGTAAACTACCAAACTTCACTCAAATTAGTTCCTTCCTGTCAAACAAAGAAATGCAACTTCTTCATTGTTTTCCCCCAACTGACACACCAGGTCTCATCACAGGGGTTGTGACTCTCCTTGTCACATGGAGCGACCACTAATAATTGATCTATCTCAGCATTAACCTGCCCAGCAATTCCACATTTATAATGATGAAGAGCAATAAGACTTTCAACAGAAATTGTAACAATCTCTTGATGCATCCTTTACACCCCAATTGCAGACCAGCTGTGAAGGCTACATGAAGAACTCAGACTTCTACCACTCAAGGTCTCCACGTGTTCAAACTATGGGCGTGAGGCAAACTGGCTCAATACAAATAGCAAAAGAAACAATTGATGGAGTGACTGCTGGACAATGCAAATATTCGCCCCCAGTCACAAGGATCTGGGCTTAAGCCATCATTTTTTTGCTCACTACACCACCCCTGTTTGGACTCAGCCATTTGCAAATCTGTTTTGACCATGTCCTTACAATACAAATAGCAGACACTTACACAGGCACACCTCACTAACCAGCTGAAGAAAATTGTCATCACTCCCTCCACAGCTCTGAGAACTTACTTCTCAACACACCCTACTTCAAGAAATCAAGAATTCTCAGATAGCCTTTCTCCAGAAGTGCACCCAGGTCTGGGACTCCTACCCCTGCCATCAGATCAAACCAGTACTTCAGAGCATTCAAAATGATCAGAAAATCCTTGTATTCCAACGTCAACGCTCTACCTAACTTCAGGCACATAACCCAATGCTACAGACTTTTGATACTGTAAGAAATGTGTTTACTGGTTGGGGGACAGGGGGACCCTTCTCAAACAGCAACCACAATTTTTCTCAGGGTGAATTCACAAGTAAACCCTCAATTAACCTGTGCTCGCCCCTCAGGCAGCTTGGCACAGAGCAGTCAGGCTTAGAGGTAAAGTGTGATAGTATTTGTGCAACACTTTAAACAGTAACACAGTGAAAACACATCATAAAAGGAGTAATTTGTAATAAATAAAACAAGCCCAGAACGATAAAAATCCATTTAGTAGAACCGGAGATATTCAGTTTTCTGTGGATATCTGTTAGCACCGGATCAGGCCAAAGTCACAAGTTCAGGCCAACCAAGATGGAGTGCGGGCTGGCCACAGGGATACAGTTAGGCTCATTAAACAAAGTATTTTTAATCTTAGTATGCAGAGCGTTGCATGGATTCGCGTTGAAGATGCGTCAGTTCCAAGATGCGGGGAGGCTGCGGTGAGAGGTCATGCCCAGGGTCGAGGATGCGCTGCACAGTCAGGGCAATGTGTTGGTTCTGAGCAGCTGCGAGGCTGCCGTCAACAAGGGATGTGAGGTCCTGCGCTTAGGATGCAGCGCACAGCGGCTGATCCAATGCACCATCGGCCTGTTATGCGGGTCTTTGCGGCGGTTTCAAACCATGCAGTAAGGTGAAGCACTGGTTCCGGTCAGGTCTGCGCCGCAAAGCTTTCATTGAAGTCGGACCTGCAGGGGACCGATGGGGGAAACAGATTCCTGAGAGAAGAGCTCAGCACCTGAAATCAAGCAGGACCCCCGAACAAATCTACTAGATGTTTTCAACAAAAACATGCTTCAAGGGTCACTCGCTGAAATAGGAGCTGTCGACAAAGGAAGCCAATAGACTACTTGGTAAAACAACAGGAACCAGCTACCCAAATGTCTAAAAATTTGACAGCCCTGAAGAAAACCTTCCTTGAATTACACCATAGGCCCAACACGAAGGTCGAAACGCGTCAGTGCACTTATAAATGGGGTCAAGAGCTATCATTAAGTGTAATATTAGCGCATAAAATTGTGCATCACTGGTGATGAAAGTCATAATTTCATCTGTAAATAAATTTACGCTCTGACCAACATTAGAATAGGGCAGAGTAGTACTGTTTTGGACTAAAAATAAGAGGGTTAAATTAATAAATGCCCCATCAATCTGACAATGTAGGACACTAGACATGCAACTCTATGTTTTTTTTCCTGTATGTGCTTTGATCAATGTTTTTCATATGTTTAACAATTCATGTTATGTAATGTTTTTGGGCCGTATAAATGTTGTCCCTAATTAATGTATCCACAAACGTACTTTTCTCTAAATGGATGTAAATCATCACTACATGTATAATATTTTTTGTTGTTTACAATTGTCTTTAAAAAAAACAAGTTGAGAAAAAGGACTCCAGGCTCATTCCCTTTAAATTATTAGATTAATCTATTTTGGCGTGAGATACCTTAGTGTACAGCATTGCAAAACATTTTAAGTAACAATAGGTCAAGTCATTGAAGCTTGGAGAAACAACAGTTCGGTTTTTTCAATTAATAAAAGATTAGATTGATGGTCTTGTAGGTACCCTTCTATGATAAATGATGTATTGATCCCAGCCTCCAAAGTCCTCAAATGAATCACTCCCCTTTAGGATATAAACAGAGGAGAAGCGTTGGTTCCGCTGGATCCACAGGAGCTGGCAGTGCACTTTAGGCCCACTTCACACATCCAGGACTGGGGTGGCACCACTTGGCAGGCTAGATTTACAGATGGCACAGTCCAGGTGCAAGGTTGTTGGAGCCTTCTGCCCCTGAGGGTCAAGTCAGGATGCCAGTCAACTAGCTCTTGGAGTCACTCTAGGGTTCTGGGTTCAAGACATGCAGGTTCAGTCCTTCTCACTCAAGCAGCAGGCAGCAGGTCAGCACAGTAAAGCAGAAGTCCAGCAGAGTGCAGTCCAGCAGAGTGGCAGTCCCTCAGCAGCACAGCAGTCATTCTTCCTGGCAGAGTGTCTACAGGTCCCAGATGAGTACTGAAGTGGTAGTGTCTGAGGTTCTTCTATTATACACAGTTTTGCCTTTGATGTGGGGAAGAAGCTTCTAGAGGTTTCCCTTTGAAGTCCCTAGGCATCCTGCTTTCCCTGTCCTGGCTCTGGACTAACTACAGGGTGCATGCAGTCCTTTGTGTTGAGGCAGGACACAGCCTATTCAGGGGTAAGTGGGGCTGTGCCCAGTTCCACCCTCCCATCCTCCCAGTGATGGCCCATCTAGGCACACATAAGCTCCCTATTGTGTGTGGCTGTCTAGAAGGACTACACAAAGCCGAACTGTCAGCTACACCCAGTCATGTGACCAGAGACCGGCTACAGGAACTAAATGGCTAAGGTAGGAAAATGCCAACTTTCTAAACGTGGTCAACATGCAGCAAATGATAGAATGCACTCCGGTCCTTGAAGTAAAGTTTCTTATGGACTCCCTCGTTATGTTATGGCGTGCGATCTGAAGGTGCTCTGTCCCAAGGCCACTGGTTATTAGACACAAAGCGAGTAATGTGGCACTTATACTTGTGCCGCTCAGTCGCACTGCCTAGAAAAAGGCCAGTTGAACATCTCTGTTTCCACAGCGGGCACAGAAACAGATGAAACATCTGCTCCCAGCAGGTGGGAGCATTTAACATGCTCCTGCTCCCTGGGAGTAGACTTGGTGTTTGCTCTCGCTTGGCAGGAGCTTTAAAATTGCGCGCAAAAGTGAGAGCAAACATGCTACTTCCCGGTGGTAGGCACCCAGAAACATAGCAAGAACTCAGCCCTAGGGTGATAGGATCCCCAGGGCCATTTATGGCTTCGGGAGGGGGGCCGTGAAACCCCCTCCCTTTCCAATCAATGACCAGGCCCCCCTCCCCAGGTCTTGGAAAGCCGGGCCTAGGGAGATGGGGTCGCCGGGACCAAAATCGGTTCAGATGGGGGGGGGGTCAACACAGCCCCCTTCCCATTTAAAAATCAGCCAGGCCCTGGGAGATGGGGTGCCCGGGTCCCATTATGACCCGAGAGGGGGGCCCCACTCCCTGTATTCCTATTTTGCCAGGCCCCAAGGGATGGATTCCCCGGGGCTGTAATCTGCCCGGGGAGGAGGCCCGCATGGTACCCGTCCCAGTTTATAAAATTGCCTTATCCCTGGCATAGAAGAACTATGGAGAGCTTCAGCAGTTCTGCTGCAGTGTTTGGGAAACAGTACCAGCACTTCCAAGAAGCATGAGTGGAAGAAATCAGGTTATTGCTTGAGGAGGGTGGAAGCCCCACCCAGGCAATAACCACAGTCCCTGTGACTGTGAACCATAAAAATCACTAAATTTACCTGAGCCTAACCCTCTGGAAGCTTGTCACAACGCAATCAAGCTTACCTTAGAAGCAAAATGTACAGTATTAATACAGTACACAAACAGTAATAAAATGAAAACAACAAGACAAGAAAAATCCCAAACAAATTTAAAAAAATAGAGTAAACTTTAATAAATAGAATTATAGCAGAACGGCAAATATTCAATCAATTGACCTGTAGATATGCAGTTTTAAAGATTTAGGTAAATATAGCGCCTTAAAGCACAAAGTGCCACACATGTTCATCTGGTCATGCTAGACCAGGGAAAAAAATTAACAACAAGGGGTGGTGATGGACAGAGTCTCTGAATAAAGCAGAAAACTCTCACCCAGTCAAGAGATCAGGGCTAGATCCAACACCGTTTTTTAGCTCACTGCATCATCCCAGTTTCAGAACCTGGCTGTATGCAAATTAGTCTGTTCCTGTCCCAGTGCATGATGGGAACAGGGCAAACCAAACTACAAAGCCAATTCTTACACTGGAAAGGAAACAAGCTACCGGGGACCGGTTTCTGGCATTTCAGCCTCTTCGGCCCGGCTTGCTTGAATCCTGATGGTGCAGTGAGCAAGGGACTCATGTCTGAGCATACCCTTCCACGCTTAGGGTGGACAAAATAATTAACAACAAGGGGTGGTGATGGACAGAGTCTCTGAATAAAGCAGAAAACTCTCACCCAGTCAAGAGATCAGGGCTAGATCCAACACCGTTTTTTAGCTCACTGCATCATCCCAGTTTCAGAACCTGGCTGTATGCAAATTAGTCTGTTCCTGTCCCAGTGCATGATGGGAACAGGGCAAACCAAACTACAAAGCCAATTCTTACACTGGAAAGGAAACAAGCTACCGGGGACCGGTTTCTGGCATTTCAGCCTCTTCGGCCCGGCTTGCTTGAATCCTGATGGTGCAGTGAGCAAGGGACTCATGTCTGAGCATACCCTTCCACGCTTAGGGTGGACAAAATAATTAACAACAAGGGGTGGTGATGGACAGAGTCTCTGAATAAAGCAGAAAACTCTCACCCAGTCAAGAGATCAGGGCTAGATCCAACACCGTTTTTTAGCTCACTGCATCATCCCAGTTTCAGAACCTGGCTGTATGCAAATTAGTCTGTTCCTGTCCCAGTGCATGATGGGAACAGGGCAAACCAAACTACAAAGCCAATTCTTACACTGGAAAGGAAACAAGCTACCGGGGACCGGTTTCTGGCATTTCAGCCTCTTCGGCCCGGCTTGCTTGAATCCTGATGGTGCAGTGAGCAAGGGACTCATGTCTGAGCATACCCTTCCACGCTTAGGGTGGACAAAATAATTAACAACAAGGGGTGGTGATGGACAGAGTCTCTGAATAAAGCAGAAAACTCTCACCCAGTCAAGAGATCAGGGCTAGATCCAACACCGTTTTTTAGCTCACTGCATCATCCCAGTTTCAGAACCTGGCTGTATGCAAATTAGTCTGTTCCTGTCCCAGTGCATGATGGGAACAGGGCAAACCAAACTACAAAGCCAATTCTTACACTGGAAAGGAAACAAGCTACCGGGGACCGGTTTCTGGCATTTCAGCCTCTTCGGCCCGGCTTGCTTGAATCCTGATGGTGCAGTGAGCAAGGGACTCATGTCTGAGCATACCCTTCCACGCTTAGGGTGGACAAAATAATTAACAACAAGGGGTGGTGATGGACAGAGTCTCTGAATAAAGCAGAAAACTCTCACCCAGTCAAGAGATCAGGGCTAGATCCAACACCGTTTTTTAGCTCACTGCATCATCCCAGTTTCAGAACCTGGCTGTATGCAAATTAGTCTGTTCCTGTCCCAGTGCATGATGGGAACAGGGCAAACCAAACTACAAAGCCAATTCTTACACTGGAAAGGAAACAAGCTACCGGGGACCGGTTTCTGGCATTTCAGCCTCTTCGGCCCGGCTTGCTTGAATCCTGATGGTACAGTGAGCAAGGGACTCATGTCTGAGCATACCCTTCCACGCTTAGGGTGGACAAAATAATTAACAACAAGGGGTGGTGATGGACAGAGTCTCTGAATAAAGCAGAAAACTCTCACCCAGTCAAGAGATCAGGGCTAGATCCAACACCGTTTTTTAGCTCACTGCATCATCCCAGTTTCAGAACCTGGCTGTATGCAAATTAGTCTGTTCCTGTCCCAGTGCATGATGGGAACAGGGCAAACCAAACTACAAAGCCAATTCTTACACTGGAAAGGAAACAAGCTACCGGGGACCGGTTTCTGGCGTTTCAGCCTCTTCGGCCCGGCTTGCTTGAATCCTGATGGTGCAGTGAGCAAGGGACTCATGTCTGAGCATACCCTTCCACGCTTAGGGTGGACAAAATAATTAACAACAAGGGGTGGTGATGGACAGAGTCTCTGAATAAAGCAGAAAACTCTCACCCAGTCAAGAGATCAGGGCTAGATCCAACACCGTTTTTTAGCTCACTGCATCATCCCAGTTTCAGAACCTGGCTGTATGCAAATTAGTCTGTTCCTGTCCCAGTGCATGATGGGAACAGGGCAAACCAAACTACAAAGCCAATTCTTACACTGGAAAGGAAACAAGCTACCGGGGACCGGTTTCTGGCATTTCAGCCTCTTCGGCCCGGCTTGCTTGAATCCTGATGGTGCAATGAGCAAGGGACTCATGTCTGAGCATACCCTTCCACGCTTAGGGTGGACAAAATAATTAACAACAAGGGGTGGTGATGGACAGAGTCTCTGAATAAAGCAGAAAACTCTCACCCAGTCAAGAGATCAGGGCTAGATCCAACACCGTTTTTTAGCTCACTGCATCATCCCAGTTTCAGAACCTGGCTGTATGCAAATTAGTCTGTTCCTGTCCCAGTGCATGATGGGAACAGGGCAAACCAAACTACAAAGCCAATTCTTACACTGGAAAGGAAACAAGCTACCGGGGACCGGTTTCTGGCATTTCAGCCTCTTCGGCCCGGCTTGCTTGAATCCTGATGGTGCAGTGAGCAAGGGACTCATGTCTGAGCATACCCTTCCACGCTTAGGGTGGACAAAATAATTAACAACAAGGGGTGGTGATGGACAGAGTCTCTGAATAAAGCAGAAAACTCTCACCCAGTCAAGAGATCAGGGCTAGATCCAACACCGTTTTTTAGCTCACTGCATCATCCCAGTTTCAGAACCTGGCTGTATGCAAATTAGTCTGTTCCTGTCCCAGTGCATGATGGGAACAGGGCAAACCAAACTACAAAGCCAATTCTTACACTGGAAAGGAAACAAGCTACCGGGGACCGGTTTCTGGCATTTCAGCCTCTTCGGCCCGGCTTGCTTGAATCCTGATGGTGCAGTGAGCAAGGGACTCATGTCTGAGCATACCCTTCCACGCTTAGGGTGGACAAAATATTTAACAACAAGGGGTGGTGATGGACAGAGTCTCTGAATAAAGCAGAAAACTCTCACCCAGTCAAGAGATCAGGGCTAGATCCAACACCGTTTTTTAGCTCACTGCATCATCCCAGTTTCAGAACCTGGCTGTATGCAAATTAGTCTGTTCCTGTCCCAGTGCATGATGGGAACAGGGCAAACCAAACTACAAAGCCAATTCTTACACTGGAAAGGAAACAAGCTACCGGGGACCGGTTTCTGGCATTTCAGCCTCTTCGGCCCGGCTTGCTTGAATCCTGATGGTGCAGTGAGCAAGGGACTCATGTCTGAGCATACCCTTCCACGCTTAGGGTGGACAAAATAATTAACAACAAGGGGTGGTGATGGACAGAGTCTCTGAATAAAGCAGAAAACTCTCACCCAGTCAAGAGATCAGGGCTAGATCCAACACCGTTTTTTAGCTCACTGCATCATCCCAGTTTCAGAACCTGGCTGTATGCAAATTAGTCTGTTCCTGTCCCAGTGCATGATGGGAACAGGGCAAACCAAACTACAAAGCCAATTCTTACACTGGAAAGGAAACAAGCTACCGGGGACCGGTTTCTGGCATTTCAGCCTCTTCGGCCCGGCTTGCTTGAATCCTGATGGTGCAGTGAGCAAGGGACTCATGTCTGAGCATACCCTTCCACGCTTAGGGTGGACAAAATAATTAACAACAAGGGGTGGTGATGGACAGAGTCTCTGAATAAAGCAGAAAACTCTCACCCAGTCAAGAGATCAGGGCTAGATCCAACACCGTTTTTTAGCTCACTGCATCATCCCAGTTTCAGAACCTGGCTGTATGCAAATTAGTCTGTTCCTGTCCCAGTGCATGATGGGAACAGGGCAAACCAAACTACAAAGCCAATTCTTACACTGGAAAGGAAACAAGCTACCGGGAACCGGTTTCTGGCATTTCAGCCTCTTCGGCCCGGCTTGCTTGAATCCTGATGGTGCAGTGAGCAAGGGACTCATGTCTGAGCATACCCTTCCACGCTTAGGGTGGACAAAATAATTAACAACAAGGGGTGGTGATGGACAGAGTCTCTGAATAAAGCAGAAAACTCTCACCCAGTCAAGAGATCAGGGCTAGATCCAACACCGTTTTTTAGCTCACTGCATCATCCCAGTTTCAGAACCTGGCTGTATGCAAATTAGTCTGTTCCTGTCCCAGTGCATGATGGGAACAGGGCAAACCAAACTACAAAGCCAATTCTTACACTGGAAAGGAAACAAGCTACCGGGGACCGGTTTCTGGCATTTCAGCCTCTTCGGCCCGGCTTGCTTGAATCCTGATGGTGCAGTGAGCAAGGGACTCATGTCTGAGCATACCCTTCCACGCTTAGGGTGGACAAAATAATTAACAACAAGGGGTGGTGATGGACAGAGTCTCTGAATAAAGCAGAAAACTCTCACCCAGTCAAGAGATCAGGGCTAGATCCAACACCGTTTTTTAGCTCACTGCATCATCCCAGTTTCAGAACCTGGCTGTATGCAAATTAGTCTGTTCCTGTCCCAGTGCATGATGGGAACAGGGCAAACCAAACTACAAAGCCAATTCTTACACTGGAAAGGAAACAAGCTACCGGGGACCGGTTTCTGGCATTTCAGCCTCTTCGGCCCGGCTTGCTTGAATCCTGATGGTGCAGTGAGCAAGGGACTCATGTCTGAGCATACCCTTCCACGCTTAGGGTGGACAAAATAATTAACAACAAGGGGTGGTGATGGACAGAGTCTCTGAATAAAGCAGAAAACTCTCACCCAGTCAAGAGATCAGGGCTAGATCCAACACCGTTTTTTAGCTCACTGCATCATCCCAGTTTCAGAACCTGGCTGTATGCAAATTAGTCTGTTCCTGTCCCAGTGCATGATGGGAACAGGGCAAACCAAACTACAAAGCCAATTCTTACACTGGAAAGGAAACAAGCTACCGGGGACCGGTTTCTGGCATTTCAGCCTCTTCGGCCCGGCTTGCTTGAATCCTGATGGTGCAGTGAGCAAGGGACTCATGTCTGAGCATACCCTTCCGCGCTTAGGGTGGACAAAATAATTAACAACAATTAACAATTTTGTCCACCCTAAGCGTGGAAGGGTATACTCAGATGTGAGTCCCTTGCTCATTGCACCATCAGGATTCAAGCAAGCCGGGCCGAAGACGGCTGAAATGCCAGAAACCGGTCCCCGGAAGCTTGTTTCCTTCCCAGTGTAAGAATTGGCTTTTGTAGTCTGGTCTGCCCTGTTCCCATGATGCACTGGGCCAGGGACAGACTAATTTGCATACAGCCAGGTTCTGAAACTGGGATGGTGCAATGAGCTAAAAAACGGTGTTGGATCTAGCCCTGATCTCTTGACTGGGTGAGAGTACTCTGCTTAATTCAGAGACTCTGTCCATCACCACCCCTTGTTGTAAATAATAGACCAGGGAAAAGTCACAAGTTCAGGTCAACTGCGATGGAGGCCGTACTGGATACACGGACCAAGTTAGTCCCAGTGAAAAAGTTACCTTTTCAAAGACCGGAGCAAGCAGTTCCTTCATGGTGGAGGAGGCCACAAGGAGCAGAGGCAGCATCACAGATGGTCATCACTGTAGCACGAACATCCGGACATGTATTACAGTCATCGTTGGAGCTTTGCTTTGGGAGTTCTCTCTGGCTGTTGTTGTTATAGTGTGTAGTGCAGATCTCACGTTACTGGTTGTCACTGATTGTCACTGGTGGTCGCTGCAGCACAAAGAGTCAGGTTCACTAGAGCTTTGCGCTGGCGGTTGGGGCAGGCAGACCAGTCTCGGCACCAACAGGCCCGTTTATGGTCTCAAAGAGCTCCAAACTTCAGGACTTCACCTTACTTCACAATCGAGCGCCACTGATGCCAGCCAAAGGGCCCAGGACCTGGGGAGGCACCGCTTGGGGATCAGGAGCTCACTGCGGCAGAGGCCAGCAGGGCTCAGGCAGGTCCAGTGCAGAAGGTCAGTTTGGCAGATGAGGGCAGGGCTTTGGAGCTTGTTGAGTCCCTGTCGCTCAGACATGAGGTCAGTCAACAGACCCTTGGAGTCATTCAGGTAGCCTGGGAAGTAGTGACCAGGCCCAGTCTTTCTTCTGAGAGAGCGGGGCAATCGTCAAGCAGACTCGCAGCCCTCTAGGGGTCAAGGTAGCCCTCACTCAAGCAGCAGGGCAGTCTTCGGGTAGCAACAGGTCTGTCCTATGCGGAGGAAGGTAGGCATTGAACAACAGGGTAGCCCTCTGTGGAGCAAGGCAGTCATTCTTCCTTCCCCTGTCAACTCTTTAAGAAGTCTAAGGTGACAAAAAGACTAGTGTAATTTTCCTTTGTGTGTGCAGGAGGCAAAGCCCTTTGATATGTATAGCTCCGCCTCCAACCATCCTAGCAGGATGGCCCGTCTTGTCCACACCTAGCCCCCCCCCCTTCTGTGTCACTCTCTGGATGAAATACACAAACCCCAACAGCTGAGTCATTCACAGTCATGTGACCGAGGGTACTGGTAAAGTACAAATGCTTAGGACAAGAAAATGGCAACCAAAGTGGCATTTTCAGAATTGTGACTTAAAGTCTGACATTACTATTAAAGAGGATTTTAAATTGTAATTACTTTGAGCGTACACACTATTTCTACCTGCTTACAATCGAAAGTACACACAAAATTTGGCCTGAAGGCTGCAGACCAAATTGTGTGTGTATCTTGCTAAGGGAATTGGGCTTCCTCAAATCCCTGTTAGGATGGTATAGGGATTACATTCCTGGTACTGGCACCTTCTGTATAGACTAAAGTGTACTCTAATGGTTGTGCAGGCAGTTTTGCCTTAATCCCTAAATTGTTGTTGACTTACAATCAAAAGTGATCACTAACTAAATGTAATAAGGTAACCTAATGTTAGTCAAGGGGAGAGATAGGCCTTACAGTAGTAAAACACGACATATTAGTTTTTACTACCATGTAAAACCTAGACCCACATATCCTACTTTTTAAATACCATTCCCTATGGCTTTTAGGGCCTAATTTAGGAGTGACATATCTATTAGGGGTTTAGGCCTGGCAAAAGTTAATTTTGCAACAACTATATGGCAGTTTAAAACTGCACTACAGGCTGCAGTGGCAGGCCGGAGACATGTTTTAAAAGGCTACTTCAGTGGGCGGCACAATAAGG
The DNA here is from genome assembly GCF_964261635.1 of Lissotriton helveticus. Classification (NCBI taxonomy): domain Eukaryota; kingdom Metazoa; phylum Chordata; class Amphibia; order Caudata; family Salamandridae; genus Lissotriton; species Lissotriton helveticus. The sequence continues at coordinate 1,117,926,219 of NC_136068.1, read as the reverse complement.
GTTGCAGACCCACAAGTAGCAGGGGCATAGCTCGGGGAGTGGGTTTAAGGTGTTACCCCCCCTAATAAATATATTTTCTGATAAGGGTATGGTGAGGTGTATATTAGATTTCACCAGAGATTTTTACATAAACACAGACAGAAATACGCACACACTCACCTTCTCTCCATTTTGAAATTCGTCAGAACTGGTGGTTATTTTTACTAAATTATTTGTTTTCTCTTACTTACTAACCCAACCAATCTGCATTTCTCTCCCTTTCCACTTCCCCGTAAGGCCCTCTCATGCACCTTAACATTAAATGCCACCATGTTTGTTGGAAAATATGAAACTCACTCCACCCACCTAATCTCATGGACCAAGCGACACCCCTGAAAAGTAGCATTTAATTTAAAGCCCCAGTTTACATGTAGAATCTTTTACTAGGGACTTACAAGTAAATTAGATGTGCAAATTATATTTAAACAAATTGTACCATGTTTGAAGGAGGGAGCACAAGCGTTTTAGTACTAGTTAGCCATGGTAAAGTGTCCAGAGTCCTAAAGCAATGCAAAACAAATTCAACAAAAGAGGAGGAAAGGCTAATGTTTTGGGGGAATCCCACAACAAGGATGACCGGTTTAACAACGAGATTCACTGGAAGTTAGCTGGTAAAGCAGAATCAACATCAGCACGTATTCCCTCATACACAGAAGTGCAACAAGGTTCTCTCATACAAGCGATGTACTGTCTGTGCAGTAGCACGTTTCCCACATACAGAGGATAAGGCAGCAGGATAAGGCACAAGTTGTGCAAGTTACAGTCACAGCCATAAATCTACAAGGAGGAACCCAAGTGCTGGATAAGGATGTTAACTAAGGCAGACAGAGGTTGAGGAATGTACTTCTCATATGGTAGTGCTGGGAAGCTGTAACTTGCAGTGAGACCTTGGTGCTCAGCTGACCCAGACAGTGGAATGGGTCACAATAAATGGGTAGCATGGACCCTGATAAACGGGACTGAATGAGTACTTGTGGCCAGTATTGGTAAAATGTTGTGGTCGGGATCCTCAGATTAGGCAATGGGCGGGCAGGGAAGTCTTTAAGGTACCTGACTTTGTGTGGTTTTAATACCGAGGGGGATAAGGCAAGGGATTCGGTTTACCTCGGGCACTCAGGTAACTTCGTGAGACTTTCAGAGGAAAAATAAAACCCCGAGTATTGTGAGACAGAGAACATGGGTTTATGGAGTAAAATTACTTGGACTTCTTAGTGGAGGGGAATCCGAAAATTACGAGTCATGCATGCTCTAAACTGGCTGGAAGTCGGGCGTGAGCTGAGACACCAGGGTCATCTGATGGCTCCCCTACGTTATAATTAAGCTTCTTGCTGGGACGTAAACCTTTATGGCTACAGGGACGTGAGTGGGTCACAGATTGAAGGAGACTAGTAAGGATGGGAACCTGGGGGACAGTGGCTGGGTGCCAATATGGGTATCATAGTGGTGGCAATCTAGTCACCAACCAGAATGTTCATCAATGGTGATCTCAAAAGGATCCCTTTGGTAGGGAGGGACTGTCGTCAAGGGTATTTTAAAGGAACCAGACGCTCTTACAGTAATTGAGTCATGGGGTGCAAAGTGGGAGAGTCTAGTCAGGGAACATATAGGATTAAAATATAAGAGTTTGTTCCAGGGCAGGGGTGAGGTGAGTTTGCAACACGTGGTTCTAGATTATCCACGCACATTGTTCGACCCATAGAGGACATAGGCTGCGGGCAGAACTCAAAAGTCAGGGGTATAAATGAGAGGGACTGGATCACTTTTCACAGCTATCTGGGGACTTCTGAAAGAACACAACATCTAACGCTCACCAACCACTCTGTAGGCTGGAGGATGGATGTAGTGGGAGACGGCTGAACATCCGTTAGCTTAATGCTTAGCGATATAGGTCAGCCTTCAGCTTTGGAAAATGTCCAGGGGAGTCCATGGAGAAGTCAGTGAAACCTGTCCAAAATGATAAAACAAAGGACTCTGATGTTATTGTTAGAAGGGTGTTGATTGTGACAAGCGTGTTCTGAATATTTGTAGCAAAATAATTAGCTAGGAGTGCAACTTGCTTGTGGCAGGTAAGGATATACACTATCTTCATCTGTCACTAGTACAAATAATCTCAACAAGGCCTTTTGCTGTAATAAAGAGGTTTTCTCTGTTCGAGAGCGCATTTAAAAAGAAAGACGAGAGAGCCTATGTGCCTTCCGTCAAACAGATGAGTTAACCCCCTTTCACTGCTGTCTAATCTCACGTTGACCCATGCGTAGAGTAAGATATTCATGCCCTCCCTGGGTCCTAGGTTATCTCCTTTCGTACTCAGGGATGTGTGCTTCTTCTTCCCCAGTAGGAGTGCTGGACCACAAGCATCAGTATGGCAAATGAAGCGACCTAAAACCTTGTGCTGAGCATCAGCAAAGCACACCAATAGGATACAGGGAGCGAGTGAGCTTTGAATCGCCAACATGTTTTAAAAAGCGAACGACTGTTTCAAATATGATACTCACCTACTAAGGGTAAAGGGGGAAGAGGTGGCATTGGCTGATTTCTGAAAATCATAAATTCCTCTTATATTCCACCCAGGCTCTCACTCGTCACCCAGTGCGGACCGCAGACGTTTCATGTTCTATTTCTTAGCACATGGCAATTCTCGGTCAGAGCTTGCAAGTAATATGGAATCACCCACCGGGATTTCGCTCATTACCAGGCTGACAAATCAAGCTCCAACTAGAGACGCTACTTTTAAGTAAAAATAATTTGACATCTTAAACTTATAAAGTGCTTCGTGTTAGATTGTCACCCTTCAACAATGGTAGCCTTTGAATTCTTTCTAGGAAAAATATCTGACAACCAGGGAGCGGGGGTGCTGTTTAGCATTTCTTTTTCGTTTCTACGCATTAGGCGCTCGGCATTTGTCAGACGTTATATTCGGCTGCAGACGTCAAGCAGCAGAAGCACTGTGTCAGTCACTCGACAACGCACGACAGCTTCCGTGCTCTTTTGTGAGAGGCAACCCCGCTCGTCCACCCCCTCCTTAAACACCTCAGTCTCCTCTAGGCACCAAGAAGATACGTCACTTAGTTGGCAACAATACAGTGCTGCACTTGGCAGCATGCTGCCTTAGGATAGTGAATTTACGACTGAGAAATAAAACTACACCCGACACGATGTCCATTGAAGTATACATATGTGGGCAGTACGAAAGAGCTCAGGATTTCGGTACGTTTTTACGATTCACAATCTCAGCTTTTCTGAATTTTTTTTGTGGCGGAGGGAGTGTACCTACTGTAGTGGTTTGGCAGAAATGTGGAACTTGACCTGTTAGAAGGATGTATTGACACTAATCACTGAGCAATGGCGCTCCTCTTACTCCCCCTACATTGCTTTCATTTAGAAGCAAGGGACAGACAGCAGATAGACCTCGGCTCGAACTGTAGGACTTCGCCACTAAAGGTGCATTTCTTTTATGGAAGGACACAAAACAAGGTATGGAAAGCTTGGTGAGGGCTGGTATCTCATATGCTGTGCTAGGCACCCTTCTGGTAATTCTAGCACTTAGACGGACAAGGCTGCACACAAGAGTTCTGTTGTAAAGTCATCCTGTGCCCTGGGCACCCCGCAACTTTTTGCTGACTGATACTGGTGGTAACTGATTTTGACTGGCTCTGCCCAATCATGCCCAGAGCCAGGGCTACGCAGAAAGAGACACATTAGAATACAGTAAAAACACCTACATACACTAGGGTACACAATGGTATGGTGTGGTACCTCTGAGATTTTCCCTGGACTAAGCCCCCTGCAGCTGCCACGATTTAATCAGGTATGCAACTGTCCCTTCTGAAGCCCAATGCCACACTTGCGGTCTCCCTCGTACCACGGGTGTTTTACTCATCCGTTTCGTCCTTTCTCCTTTTTTCCCTGCTAGGCGCTGCCACGTTCGCCCTGGACATTCACCCCCACACCTACCTTGAACCTACCAGGTAGGTTTTGCCATTGTGCTCGTGCCCCGTGTACCCGTACCGTTGTCATGGGCCCAGCACGTGTTTATTGTTCCTCTTTCCCTCCCGCCAGGTGCAGCTCAATTCAATTGACCGCTCCACCGGACCCACCTAGAAGCCCGCCAACAAGCCTCTGATTTCCATGTTAGTATACCGTGTTTTTACCGCATACTCTGCCTTCTCCGGCCAGCCACCACCCGCCTCACCTTGCCTGTTTTCCTTTCCAGCAGTCACGGAGACGCAGCCGTTCCGGCCGGGTCCCCAGGCACCCGAGACCCAGGGTGGTGCCTTTTAGGTATGCACCTTTACTTCTCCCACATTTCCACTACTTCCATGGAATATCACCAACCAAACTGTATATTCACCTGATATTCTCTAGTCTCACTTGCTGCTTATTTCTGAATGCCTTCCCGCGCATCGCTAGCAGCTAGCTCCTTACCGGCCTGAGCACTTTAAACGGTCCTTCCACAAGTACACAGACTGGTTTCTCGCCGCAATTTTTACTGCTTAATGAGTGCGCAGCCCTATACTTCTGTATCGCGCTAGTCACACGAACAGAATTTCAACACTTAAACTTCACAGGGCATTACTATACCTGAACATCTAGGTTTATCTATCCGCGTTGTTCTCAGACTTGGAGCCACCTTGATCGTTCGCTCTATATCTCCACATTTTACCACCATAATTATGTAGAGATCTTCATAACCCTCACCCGGTAACCAGTAGCTCTCCTAATACCGCTGGTTTTACACAGCAGTCAGCAATGCGGGCTCCTGCCTTCTTTCACTGCCCAGCCCCTACCGCCATGTTCTCTTCCCTTTTCCCCCGCAGCACTCAGCAAATTTGACAACCCCGTCCTGAAGACGATCCCTAGTAAAGAGGATCGAAACGCCGTCGACACCACAGCGCAATTTTAGACGTATTTCTCCAGTTTGGCTCACGAAAAAATGGAAAATAATGAATGCAATTGATGTAAATTCGTACTCTTTGAGCTACCACTGTGTATTATTTTTTACCATTGTTCACCTTGCGCCGTCCACGCTGTTCACTCTGATCACTTGCGTCGTCACCTTTATCCACTTGTATATATCACTATACACCAAGTGCCTTCGGGTTGTCACATGATTTTCTCTATACAGTGCTGCTTTAACTGTATACCTTGATGTAACTTTGTTTGATATATTTTGGTGATTAACAACCTTAAGATAGACCAATTGAGTCTCCTTGTTTCCTGTTCGTGTAATGCTTTGTGCATACGTGCATAACTGTCTTTGAACTGATACCTGTTGGGATATTGTTTTTTACGTATGTACCTCTGAGATTGGCATGACCTCCCCTATAGCCCCCTAGTTTATAATAGGGCTGGGGAATTGAAACTACCTAGAAATCCCCAGTACCCTGGGGCATGGCAGTTTAGAGGCCAGCACCCTTTTTCAGCACTTGCATGTGTCCACTGCTGAAGCCTGAGGTCAGTTTAAAAACAGCACTGGGTGCCAGGACTGCTTTTAAAAAGTAAATTGTGCCCAAACTCGACTTTGGTCTTTAGTCCACTTAAAAATGGAGAACATACAATGTTTTGGCATATTAGGAACCCCCAGGGTCTCCCCTAGGTATCACAGGGGTGGGAGGTCAGGTATTTATAAGGTAAACCCTTATAAAATGAGTTTTTATATGCCTGGGTAAAGTGAAATTTCACATTCTACTCCCCGCATTGTGGTAAAGTGCTGCTCCAATTCGACTTTGATGCTAGGACCACTGTAGATGGAGAATCTGCAATATTTCCACAAGATTCAGAACCTCTAAAGTCTCTCCGAGCTGCACATGGGGTGGGCTTCCTGTAGATATGAGGCAAGTACTTATAAAATATGTTTTTGTAATTCCTGGTGCTGGAAAAATGGCCAAAGTCATTTTTCCCATTGCAAATCCCTTGTTACATAGGTTAACATGGTAGGAAGGTATTGATTTATAACTATTGATGGGAGAGGACTAGAAATGCCATTTGAAGACTTCCCAGAGTGGTATTAATAAATCCAACAATATCATATTGTTGAATTTCTCCTAAAGTGTACATACACGAAGTTATAAGACTTTCTTGTTTGTAAGTCCAAATTCGTCCTTCCAGTGGTCTGCCCTGATTGGTCAGAGTTAAGTGGATTAGCCAGGTTGCCTTGAAGAGGTGATAAAGAGCCCCTGGGGTTAACAAGCTCTGCTGGGAGGGCAGAGTGCTGTTCCATAGGAATGCCAGGCCAGGGGGAGGAGTCGTAAACCATGGTCTTCAAAGGCAGAGGGATGGCCAAAGTGTCAGTTTCCACTTTATACTTTGGACTCCCACCAGACCCAGGATTAAGGAAGGTATGAGCAGATGCAGGGAAGAGAGTCTAAAAAATTAGCCATCCTAGAGGTGTGTTTAGCCAGCTCTTACCTCCTTGCTGGAAAATCAGCCACTATGGATTTAAAAGATTTGATGCACTTTGGGACAAAATAATGCCACACTCTACAGGATGTGTTCATAACTTTGAGGAGTTACCCATCTCCCATTGGTCAGAAGGGACCTCCTGCATGACCCAGATAACTTGGAATAAGTATCTGAGAGGGGCAGATCTTGAAGTGCATTTCCAAAGGCCAGGAGTTTGCGCCTTTATGCACCATTGGAAACTACAACCCTGTGGATCAAACCTGCTTCAAAAGGACTAATGAGTGGCCTCCCTGCAAGCTACAGGTTAACAGAGCTCACCTGGACATTCCCACAAAGAATTCCCAGCCTGGAGTACCAGTGGATTTGTAAGGGTTTGGTTCAAGTGGATTGCGGAATTGAAGTTTCACACTTTCAAGGACCCTCTTGGAGATTCCAGAACCTTGGATTGTGTGTTGGATACTTTGGGACCCGAAGGAAGAACTTCAGGAAGGAGTTCTAACTGGACCCCCACCTGCTGGAGAAGGCGGTACAACACATTGGTGAGATTCTCCAGAACAATTTCTAAAGGTGTGTCCTTGTCAGAGAAAACAAAATGCCTAAAAGGGGCACTGTTGGTTTCTAAGCACAAGAAAGTGACTAATCTTTAAAAAATCATATCTCTGGTTCCCTACAGTGGATTGTTTTCGTTTTGGTGTCATTTAAAAGATAAAAATATTACCTATGGTTATAAATTGGTATTCAATCATCAGTCAGGAGTTTGTTAAAGCGCGACTACTCACCCGTAAGGGTCTCAAGGCGCTAGGGGTGGGGGGGGGGGTTGGGGGGGTGCAGGTTCCATTCCATCAAGGAGGGGGTCTGGATTTTTATTTTTTATTGTGTCTTAATTATGTACTGAAATGGTGTTTTTAAATGCTTTACATACCTGTCTTTGAAGTTAAGCCTGCCTGTTCGCAGCCACGTTACAAAGGGTTGAGCATAGGAATAATTTTGTAAGACCTATGATGAGTCCTATCATGTGTTAGTGCCTTATTGCCAGTGGCAGACCTACATTTGCCCTTACCAATAATCCACTTTCCAACAAGTTCTTTCTCACCTCACACAAAAGGAGGCCATGAAGAGCTTTCATTCAGATCATAAAAAATATATATATGTGCTTACACCAACAAGTTTGCAACGAGAACTGTTCATTATCCTGAAGAGTAAAACCCTCATTACGAGTGAACTGTTAGATTTTCCGGATTTACCAATGAGGGTCCCAGTATTTTTGAAGCGGGCGGAAATAAAGAGGATTCTAATGTTTTTGGGGCATACAATATGGCAATCTGATTTAACATGCAGATTGCGGTATGCTTTTTCCGACAGTCAACCTGGAATCTTCGCACATTTACAGCAGGTGAAACACCTGAGTGAAATACCACTCACGAGCGGTGTTCCCACTGAGTGCATTTTCAAAAGGCCCAGTAATGGTCTTTATAGCGCCCATCAGAATAAACAGCAACTCATATTGTGGGCCTTGGAGTTAAGGAATACAACTTTTGGGAGAGCCTGATATATAGACCATTTCGGTAACTGGGTTGTGTTCCCGAAATACAAAATGAAGAGTATTTTCAGGTAAGAAGGCTTTTTGCCAAACTAATTGGAAAATGAAAATTCCATAGCCCAACGTTTGATAATGAATATGCTACTTACCAGTATGCATCTGTTCTTGGCATGTAGGGCTGCTGACATTCATATCTATAGCATAGATCACCGCCTAGTGTTGGGTCCGGATGATTGCACATTGTTGTCCTGGAAGAGTCTTCGAAGTTTCACGAGATAGGTGGCTCCTCCCCTGGACTACAGTGCGCATGGGCATCGACTCCATCCCCAGATTGTTTTTAGCCATTGTGGCGAAGATGGAGTAACAGTGTGAGCGATGACCATGCTAAGAGTAAGTTTGAATTCTGCAGCCGCTACAGGCGCCGGGGAGGAGGGCGGGCGATATGAATGTCAGCAGCCCTACATGCCAAGAACAGATGCATACTGGTAAGTAGCATATTCAGTTCGAGGCATGTGGGCTGCTGAATTCATATCTATAGCATAGAATAAATAGCAGTCCCTCCATTAACGGCGGCCGCCTGTGCCAGCTGCAGACGTCTGAAGAAGTGTCTTAAGAACAGCCTGCCCTACAGCTGCTTGGAGTGCACATCTACACAGTAGTGTTTAGTAAATGTGTGTGGTGTAGACCATGTGGCTGCTCTACAAATGTCTTCCAAAGGGATATTACCAAGGAAAGCCATGGAGGCCCCCAACTTGCGGGTGGAGTGGGCTCTGGGAGGGACCATTAAAGTGCGCTTAGCCTTGTGATAGAAAATTTGAATACACTTAACGATCCACCTGGCTATACCTGCTTTGGAAATGGGGTTGCCTTTGTGCTGGGCCGAAAAGGCAACAAAGAGTTGTTGTGTCTTCCTAAAATCTTTGGTTCTATAGATGTAGTACATCAAAGCTCGTTTGACGTCAAGAGTGTAGAGCATTCTTTCGGCTACCGTCTCTGGGTTTTGAAAGAACGCGGGCAGTTCAATGGTCTGATTGACATGGAACTGTGAAACCACCTTAGGAAGAAATTTAGGGTTAGTGCGCAGCACCACCCTGTTCGAGTGAATTTGTATGAATGGCTCTTGTACAGTGAGCGCCTGGAGCTCACTAACACGTCGCAGAGACGTAATGGCTACTAGAAAAGCCACTTTCCATGTTAAAAACTGAACCTCGCAGGAATGCAGAGGCTCAAAAGGTGGGCCCATCAGCCTGGTGAGGACTACATTAAGGTTCCATATAGGAGCTGGCGGGATCCTGGGAGGGATGACTCGTTTCAGTCCTTCTAGGAAGGCTTTAATGGCAGGCACTCTGAAAACGGAGAGATGCTGCCTGTTTTGGAGATAAGCCGCTATGGCGGATAAGTGTATCCGAATGGAAGCATATGCCAGCTTGCATTTGTAAAGATGTGACAAATAACAGATGAAGTTGTGAGTGGATGCATCTAGCGGGTTGATGTTGTGTTCCGTACAGTAAATGACAAACCGCTTCCATTTTGCTGCATAGCAGGCTCTGGTGGCGGGCTTCCTCGCCTCCCGTATGATATCCATGCAGTCGGGAGGTAAGTTAAGGTAGCCAAATTCTAAGACTTCAGGAGCCAGATCGCCAGGTTGAGCTGTTGCGGGTCTGAGTGCTGAATGTCGCCATGGCTCTGCGTCAAAAGTCTGGGCGTGAGGCGCAGCCTTTGATGCGGTACCACGGAGAGTTCTAGAAACGTGGTGTACCATGGTTGGCGTGCCCACATTGGAGCAACCAGGATGAGTGTCATCGAGTGTTGCTTTAGCTTTCGTGCCACCAGCGGTATGAGAGGTGCTGGGGGGAAAGCGTACGCAAATCTGCCTGACCAGTTCATCCATATCGCATTGCCCTGCGACTGTGGGTGAGGGAACCTGGCGGCAAAGTATTGGCATTTTGCGTTTTCCCTTGTGGCAAACAGGTCTATCTCTGGATGACCCCACTGCTGGAAGTACGGGTGGAGTACTGATGGATGTATCTCCCACTCATGCATTTGGTGGCTGTACCTGCTGAGCAGATCCGCCATCTGATTGTCCTTGCCCGGGAGGTGTTCCGCCATGGGGAAGCCAGATAAGACAACTGTGGAGAGTGTGTACCTCCCTGTTTCTGAATGTAGTACATGGCTGTCATGTTGTCCGTCCGGATCAACACGACTTTGTTGCACAGATGTACTTTGAATGCCTTTATCGCCATGAAGATTGCCAGCAGTTCTAGGTAGTTGATGTGCATCTTCTTTTGCTGCGTCGTCCATAGTCCCTGCACCTTGTAGTGGAGTACATGAGCTCCCCAACCCTGGAGAGATGCGTCCGACGTCAGGATAAGTTGTGGCACAGGCTCCTGGAACGGTCGGCCCTTGCAAAGGTTGTGTGGATTCCACCAATGCAGAGAGTTGTATGCCCGACCGGTCACCAACACTAGGTTCTTTAACTGTCCGTGAGCCTGATTCCACTGATGTGCTAAGCATTCTTGAAGCGGACGCATATGTAGCCTCGCGTGCGGGACTATGAAGATGCAGGAGGCCATCATGCCTATCAACTGCATGAACACTCTTGCTGGAAGCGAGTGTTGCGGTCTGAACTTCTGGATGAGCGACTGAATGCTGTCGATCCTCACAGAATTCGGCTGAGCCGTGGCCGCCAGAGTATCTATCGCCGCGCCCAGATACTGATGCACATGGGCTGGCTGAAGGTGCGATTTGGGATAATTTAGTGAGAATCCCAGACTGTGAAGAAGGTGAATGGTGTGGGACATGTTGGCGGCGCACAGCTGGGCCGACTTTGCTTGGACAAGCCAGTCGTCCAGATAAGGGTAAACGTGATTGTTCTGCCTCCTGAGGTGCGCAGCCACTGTCGCTAGGCATTTTGTGAACACCCTGGGCACTGTGGTCACTCCGAAAGGGAGGACCTTGAACTGATAATGCCGACCCTGAATGGTGAATCTGAGGTATTTTCTGTGTGATGGATGTAGTGGAATGTGAAAGTATGCATCCTTGAGATCCAAGGTTGCGAGGAAGTCTCCCTGGTTGAGCAACGGAAGAACTTGCTGCAGCATCAGCATGTGAAAGTGTTCTGAGAGAATATACTGGTTTAGGGGTCTGAGGTCCAGTATGGGTCTGAGGGACCCGTCCTTCTTCGGGATTAAGAAGTACAGGGAATACACTCCTGTGCCTTCTTCTTCCACCGGCACAAGCTTGATTGCCCCTTTTTGCAGCATGACAAGTACCTCCTGTTGCAATAAGTGCAAATGCTCTGTGGACATAGGACGGTGTTTTGGTGGCATGTTGGGTGGAGTGGATGTTAACTCCAGACAATAACCGAACTGGATAAGTTTCCTGACCCACTTGTCTGTCTGTGGTGATGGATTTCCAGACTGGCAGGAACTGCTGAAGTCTCCCCCCGACAGGTGTTGTGTGGTCGGGGGGCAGTGGCAGGGCGTCACTGTTTGGTGGTGGCAGAGGAACGGGAGTTGTTATTTCCACGGCCCCTGCCCTTGGCACTGTTGCCCCGATAGCTGCCTCTACTCTGCTTGGTGTAAGAGGACTCCGCCCCACCTTTAGTGTATTGCGTTTGCTGGGACATCTGGCCTCTGGAAACACCTCTATTGCCTGAGCGATGAAAAGTACTGCCCCGAAACTGTTGGGACTGGAGAGCTCCCATGGACTTTGCAGTCTCGGTATCCTTCTTTATTTTTTCCAGTGTGGTATCCACCTCAGGCCCAAATAACCTATCAGGGTTGACCGGCTGATTGAGGATGGTGGTTTGTATCTCTGGCTTGAAACCGGAGATTCTGAGCCATACCTGACGTCTCAACATCACACTGGTGTTAATGGCCCTGGCCGCGGTGTCCGCCACGTCCAGTGCACATTTAATAGAAGCGTTGGAGATGAGCTTCCCTTCCTGAATGAGCATTTCCGCCGCCTCTTTATACTGATCGGGTAGATGTTGTAACAGGGTCTCTAGTGTGTCATAGTGCGCCCTGTCATATCTGGCCAAGAGTGCCTGAGTGTTTGAGATACGCCAGATATTGGCTGCTTGAGCCGCCACCCTCTTCCCTGATGCCTCCAGCACTTTAGATTCCTTGTCTGGGGGAGGAGCATCACCAGTGGTTTGCGAATTCGCCCTCTTTCGGGCATTAGAAACGACCAGAGAGTCCAATGGCAACTGGCCCTTGATGTAGGTAGGGTCGCCAGGTGCCGGCTTATATTTTTTTTCAATTCTAGGGTTGACCACCCTGGCACGTGTGGGTTCTTTAAAGATGTCTGCAGCATGTTTGAGAACCTCTTTAAATATTGGGAGAGTTTTGACAGTCTTTTCTGCTGTGGAAAAGGTATCAAAAAGGAAGTCCACGTCAACAGGGTCAGCGTGCAGCTGGACGTCGTGGTTTTTAGCCGCCCTCTCAATGAGAGCACTAAATGCAGCAGAATCCTCAGTAGGAGATGTTTTGACATGGTACACCTGAGTGTCCGGGGTAGTTTGCGGATCCCTCGGTCCCCTGCAGCTGCCCAAGAGTCCTGGTGATCCTCAGGATCAGTGTTGTCAGGAAAGTTATACTCTTCGTCATCACCTTCCCCAGCCTCCACATCTGAATAAGTGGGTGAGGGTGTAGCAACTCTAGGAGTCTGTGGAGCAAGTGGCTCAACCAGAACCGGTGAATCCGTAGAAGGCTTCTTGCGCTTCAAAGGAATCGTGTAGGACTCCAAAGGCTGTGTCGCGGTGATCTTTCTCTTGTAGAGGGTAAGTTTACCGGTGTTGGCGTCGATAAAGTGTTCCGACTGCTCCTCCATCAAGGGTTGTCGATGCTTCAAGCTCCCAAGCTGTGGAGAAGGCTTCGACCCTGCAGACCCTTGCACGGGCGCGTTGGCGACCGACCTTGGTGCGAAGGCCTTCGGTCCAACCTTCGGCGGCAACGTAAACAGGAGTGGCGTCGAAGACTTTGGCGTTTTGGCAGCCTGCTTCGGGGTGGAAGCATCCTTCGGATCGACCGCGGAAGCCTTGTTCTTGATGCGTTGCAGTGAGTCCGACACCTGCTTCGTAAAGGAAGCGGACGGTTTCGTCGACCCGACAGACGTCCTCGGTCCACCAGCGTGTGAAGACTCGAGCGTCGATGGCTTGGCCTTCTACGGCCGAGGTACAGGAGCAGCTTTCTTAGGTGCGCCGTGTCCTCCATCCGCGCCGACGACTTTGGGTCGGCGGCCTCGACTCCCGGGGTTGGGGCCCCAGTCTTCGGTTCGACGCCCTTGATCGATTTTGGATCAACGCCCTTGACCGACTTTGGCTCGACGCCTTTGGTCGACTTCACCGGGTCGACAGCCTTCTTCGGCTTCGGCTGCCCCGACATATCGGAAGACGAGGAGGCGGCCAGAGGGACAGACGTCTTCTGTTTCGTCGGCGTCTCCATCACTTTCGGTTTCGTCGACACCGAGGGTTTCACTTTCGGTTTCGTTTTGACCACCGGCGGCTCCGCAGAAGTGTCCGTAGCCGGGCCCGTAGGCGAGGCCGTGGATCTGGGTGCAAGGTCTTGGGTAAGGCCGTGTGGCGATCCCGCGAACTGAGCCTTAGTGATTGTTCGAACGGGGCATAGCTCTTCGCCTGAGCTATCTTCCACGGCCCCATAGGCCTCATTGTCGTCTCCTACCTCGTCGACGACTTCTTCTGCATCGAGCGCTTCGACGTCCGCGTCGTAGTCGATCTCCTCCGCTGGAGGTGAAATCTGCATATGAACTTCTTGTTCGTCTGCTTCTTCTCTCTCGAAGATGTCCACCGGTGCCGGGGCCGACTGCTGGGCCTCCAGGCGCGCTGAAGTCGAATCGTCTTCTTCGATCGAAACCGGGAACAAGCCATACAGTTGGCTTCATCGTGGTCTGGCGACAGGCACTTGTTGCACACTGGGTGGACGTCGATGTGGGGATACTTCGATCCACACACGGGGCATTTCTTGAACGGGCTCCGTTCCATGATGCGTCGTTGAAAGCCTTGTTGCGTCGACTGGGCCTCGAGCACCGAAGAGCCTTGAGCGCAAAACAATACCGACGGTATAGGAAAAGGCCTTCAGGCCTTAAGAAAAGTCTATATCGGTTCCGAACTGGAGATAACGAATATACATCCGAACCCAATGGCGGAAAAAAACAATCTGGGGATGGAGTCGATGCCCATGCGCACTGTAGTCCAGGGGAGGAGCCACCTATCTCGTGATACTTCGAAGACTCTTCCAGGACAACAATGTGCAATCATCCGGACCCAACACTAGGCGGCGATCTATGCTATAGATATGAATTCAGCAGCCCACATGCCTCAAACCTATTTATAAGGACTGTGCCGTCACCCCTTTCCATTGAGAAATAAATCTGACCCTGCAAAATGTAATGTGTGCATGATCAAATGAAACCTCCGTTTTGGATATCCACTAAAAATGAAATGAAGTAAATGTAAGAAAGAACATGTTTCCAACCTTTCTCTTACCCACAACGCCTAAAATAAGTGGAATTTAAACCTAGAGTTCATCAAAGTATCATCTTTATAGCATGATCTTATGTGTTAAAAAGAATGGGGGAAATGTGTAGCCTGTGGAAACTCTGACCATTTCAGGTGACTGAAGCTTGCCAGGTAAAACACACAGTCAACTGCTGATCAAAAACCCCTTACAAACAATTGACTGCTACACCCTGCCCAAACCGTAGGCATTCTGACCTGTTCGGTTTGTCTTTTTCTGCCTAGTGGTCTCGAGACCACTGGGAGATGCTCCACAATGATTCTTGCTGCCCCAGCAGAGCACATCCTCTAGTAGACCTAGAGTACACATTGTCCGACCTCACCCACTGTGGGAGGCAATAACGGTTGCCTCAGGTAGTGTGGATAATGATACTTAGAGGCAGCTTGAAGTCAAGTAGGTGCACATGCCCTTTTCCTTCTAACCTTGGGATTGCTGTCTTCTGAACCTCTTAGTCAACCCTCACTTCCGCCATGAGTATGTAGTATAAGACTGTGCCATGAGTGGTATGCACAAAGATCGTAGGCAGTAGAAATGGTATCTACATTGCATTCAGCAGAATATGATGTTTCCCTACAGGGGGTTCCTTACAACTGTTTTAAGTGGCCATTGTTTAAGTTTCTGAATAAAATCTACATCCAGGCTAAAGACCTTACAAGCATTAAAAGCTCGATGTCAAGTGGTATGACTGCAGTGCAGAATTGCCTGGAGACGGTTTACTCCTGCTCATGGTGTCAGAATTGTGTGGGACCTAGTTCTGCTCGTGGACTCCTATTGCTTTCCCTATAGTGTTGACCCGAGCACTTTTTGAAGGTAGAAGAGACCTATTTCAGGATGCCTGCCCTGCCTTTCCTGGACTTATTATCTCTTTGACCGATTGCTTCTTGCCCCCTTCACCTCTTTAAGAAAATGCATGGAAAACATGTCCTGAACTAGACTGGGGAGAGTGAGGATTTCTAAATGTAACTTTTTTTTTGGGGGGTGCTGGCTCCCTATCACTGTCTTTGCCCCTCCTGTTTTTTTAATATTCGATTTGTACTCGGAAGGAGCTCTATAGCCCAGCTCAGACAGAAACATGTGGCTAGAACTATGGCAGACACTGTTGATGTGCCCTCCCTCCACAAAGATTAGGATACTGGCACTATCCAACTGTTGAAGTCGTCCGTGATTGTTCATCAAGGAGAACAGAAACCTTAAATGGAAGGCCCAAAAATTAATGTTTAGCTGAATGAAGACCTGTCTGAAGGATGCCTCAAAGATGTCAGTCACCCTGGAGACGCACAAGCTTTGTAACACAGGTGCCTGTAACCAAACCGCAAAAAAGCTTAACATCCATGGGGTTGATTAAACTCACTTAAGCTTAATGCCGAGAAGACGGAGTTAAGGTACTGGGGAAATTGCCCAACAACGGGGTCCTCAGCATTGGCTGGAGTCTCTGGGTAGTCTCCCAGACTTGCCACCAAAGGTAAAGAATATCAGTTTCTGGTTGGATTCGAAGTTTTCTATGAAGCCGCCCCTAGCCTAGGTACTTCTACCTACTTCGCAGTTCTCAGGTGGGTCAGAAAGATCATAGACTTAATACCACTCTGTGCTCAGAACACTGATTCAAGCATTAATCGTGTCCAGAATTAACTACAGGAACATATTATATTTGGGGACCAAGAAGGCAATCATCTGGTGCCTATAAGAACTTCAAAACGTCGCTTCCAGGCTACTCTTTCACCTTCCTAGGCATGTGTCTGTGTTGCATATTCTTCGTGAGCGTCACTGGATGACCGCAGATAAACATATACAGTCCAAAGCCTTGCGCTATATGCACAAGGCTCAATTCGGCACTGCGCCATGCTATATTCAAGATCTGGTGACATCTTATCCGCCCATAAGCCTGCTACGATCATCTAACCAGTCCTTGTGCAAAGTGCTGCAAATTTGTCTAGCACACATGGAGGGCAGTCATTTTCATACCTTGGTCCAAAGCTGGTAAATGACCTCCCGGAATCTCTGCATAACTGCACTTCTGTCACTCTCTTTCGCAAGGATTGAAGTCTTGGCTGTTTCAAACTAGGGGCTGTACTCACTTTACCAGAGTATAGCACCGGGAAACCCCCCAGGGCTAGCCAAGCGCTTTCTAAGTCACAATAATAATAGCATAATAATGATAATGTACAGGAGACATTCAAGGGTTGATGACGTGATGAGACTGCCCTTGCCCATAGCATTGTAGGAGCCAATGTCACCCTAAGTCTAGCTGGAACAGAGGTTTCCTAATTCCTGATTACTGCTTGAATAGCTGATTGAATTTGAGAGGCCCCACTACACATTTTCCTGTGAGGCTAATGTGTACAATAGATAGGCATGAACTAAAATTATTCTATTAGGGAAGATCTGTTTGCAGGGAAGGGTGATTTGAAAATTGTGGTCTGGTGGTGGGCAGACAACAGTGTCATATCAAATTCATTTTTCCTTTTTTTTTCTCACAAATGTCTATTTTCCCAGTCCCCAGTGTTCACTGTGGAATTTAAGAGTAGCTCTGAATTCACAATTGGGGTTCATGATTTCGTCCTCAATTTGGACAAACAAGTGTGTGCATGACCCACCCCAGAGGTCTTGAAAGACCTCAGAGCTCCTGTTGTGAAAACTGGTTGCTATATGCTTAAAAATCAAACAACTTGGGAAAATTCTGAAAGATCATAAACAACATTGAAAAAGGTCCAAGATCAGCCCATAATGCAAGCATAAGTGAGTCTGACTGGGAAGAAATCACAATTTAAAGGAACTGCCTAGAATGCACGTCATCAGCACACCTACTATATACGCCAGATGAGTTAATAAAGATTATTAAAAAAGCGTGGGCTGACGGTGCCCCAGGGTCCAACGAGTTACCGTAAGCGCTCTTTAAACATTCAACAGCAAGATGGGCAACCTTTCTGGCAAGTATGTTCAATCATATTCTGGTAACAGGAATCACTCCAGAAAGCTGGAAAGTTTCAACAATGCACCCCATCTTTAAAAGGAGGCGTGGCATCCTCACCAAGCCTTTATCGCTTAATTGCACTTCTGGACGTGGACCTTACATTTTCTCCACACTGTTACTTCATAATTTGGAGTCATGGGCACGGGATACCGGTAGACTCCCATTCAACCAAACCAGATTTACAAGGAGTCAAGGCACTTTAACGAATCTTATGGCAGTGGGTCTAATGCTCAGTAGAGCAATGGCCACAGTTAACCCCTCTACATGTGCTTTGTTGACTTAAAGGCAGCGTTTGACTGTGTCCCGCGTAACAGGCAATGGCCAACCTTCAACAATGGGGAATTCCAGCTAACATCCTGCGAGCAATCAGGCTGCTGTACTCAGATACACGAGTCAAGATAAAAATCGGAGATTGTACCCACCTGTCAAGGGAAATAAAAACCTAAACCAGCCTAAAACAAGGCTGTCTGCTAGCACCTCTCCTATTTAACTTCTATATAGCAGACTTCTGAGTGGAACTGGTTGGACAGATATCCCACACTCTGAGCCTGGGTGGGCAGCAACTGTCAAACATCCTGTAATACCCCACACTCTGAGCCTGGGTGGGCAGCAACTGTCAAACATCCTGTATGCGGACAACTTGTTACTTCTTAGAAATACCAGAGTAGGCCTACAGAAGCTATTATACTGCCTCCGTTCATATTCAGAGGACAACGAGCTGGAAATAAAAATGAAAAAAACCCAACAAAAGTGATCTAATTTAATCGCCATATTCTAAACAAGAGTAAACAGCACCTTAGTGCAAACCTAATTGATGAAGCACCAGCCTACATCTATCTACAAGTAAAAATAGATGAGAGAACTATGTTTGCACCTCAAAGAGAGGCGATTGAGGGAAAGGCCGGAGTACTTAATCATGTCTCCACAACACTAACAAGAGCCATCCAAGGTCATAACTTTAAGCCACTGGTAACAGTAATGAAAGCCAAGTTACTACCAACTCTTGCGTATGGAATAGAAACATTGATAGGCGCCAAGGCCAGCATTCTTGATAAAATCATGATAACAAGGCTTGATTTCCGAACTTGGACTTGCGGTGAATACGGATTTTTCTTACCAAGGAGAATAACTGGGATAATTTTTACCCTGACTATGGGGGATCCCCTTTTAATACATAAAACTTTTGCGAATGAAGAAATATACTCCCACCTGACTCGTTAGGAGACTGGATCAGTTTATTGTGGACGTACGCCTGAGAGGCTATTTCCTCTAAAGGATCATATATAAGTGTATAGACAATATTCTTCATATTACATTTCAAGCCCTGATGAAGTTCCCCCTGGGAACGAAACGCGTTGGCTGATGTCCAATTTTTAAGAACTTTTCTACAATAAAGGAAACTGCTGGACTGATTTGATGACTTTGACTCCATCCCTGGTGCTCCTTCTTTTCTTCAACAGAATTTGTCCCGCTGGGTACCAGCTGAGCTTCACTGCGGCAAGCTCAAGAAGTGGATACACAGGATACTTATTGTTTTTATATAGGGATTGAGGTGCTGCACCTTTGGTCAGCCGCTGTTGGGAGTTTTTTGTTTATAAGACAAGAAATACCGCCTATGTAATCAGTCAGATGAAACCTTGTAGCACGTTGTATGTATCTACCCCGCCTTGGCCATACAGCGAAGGGGTTTGCTTAGAAAAGAATTTAACAAACTAGGGATCAGGTCTTGTAAGGAACACAATGTTGACCATTAGACTGGTACAATTCCTGAATATTTTTCAAAACCTGGCCCAGGCAGGTACTCAGATGTAGGTGGGGCAAGAAGAACACACCTGGTAAGACCCCATGTAGGTGCTTATGATCATGGTGTGCGGGACCATTTCTATTGTTATTTCCTGTCCCATCAGGTTAAGGACAAGTTTTTACATTAGCCTACCTGTTCCGTGGCTAAACATGAGGTTCTCTGAAAAATTCACACTTTGCTTACACCCTTCTGTATCAGATATCAATGTTTGGCACCTTTGAATTTTTATGTGAAAATTGCTCATTGTACCCCAACTATCTCTGCATCAATGAGTGCTATTCAAGTGTTACCATTGCACTCCTAGTAACTGTATCAAATAATGCTGTCCAAATGTTACCTGGGTTAAATATCAGCTCCTTTTCTGCAAATTTGCACATTGTTTAGGCCCCTCCGGTCTTCGATATCAATGTTTGGCACATTTACACTTTAGGCCAGATTTGCTTTCTGCAGCAATTTTGTGTTTAAAAAAATAATAATAGAGGCCCAAATGTTTCCATGATGTCAGCACTTCCTCTGCAAATCTGTACATGATTAGGTCCTTCCGATTTTAGATATCAATGTTTGTCATTTTTGCACTTTAGGTCAAATTTGCTTCTTGCAGCCCTAGCGTTTTTTCACAGAAAAAACCGTTGTTCAAATGCTATCCTGGTTAAGTGTCAGCACTTTCTCTATAAATTTGCACACTGCCTATTCTTTCCTAGTTTTAGAGAGTCTGGGCATTTTTGGACTTTATTCTAGACTTGAGTCATTGTTAGCCTGTGAGTCTGTCTTCCAACACTCTTGAGCACTCAACAGAAATCCCTGGAAGGCCCTACTACGCCGTGGAAATCTGCCTTGCTATCAAATTGTTAAAACTTAATTAAACCACAGGTCCAGACAGCCTCGTGGCCCTTTTTAACAAGATGTATACGGCCAAACTCACCTGGATACTGTTAGACCTATTTAATTATCCGGCGGCCTCCGTAGAGGTTACAAGGACGATGGAGGAGGCAACAGTTATCCCAAAACCCAACAAGGATCCCCGCAGGTGTGCGTCATATCGACCGATAGCCCTTTTAAATCTGGGTGCAAAACGGTTTACAATAATGTTGACCACACGCCTTAATGCCATGCTGCCTACTATGGTCCAACCTGATCAGCGTGGCCTTATTAAGGGTCGCCAAGCGCACAATAAGCTCCGAGTGGTCATCCACCTAATGGAGAAAGCATCCCTGAAAGATATCCATCAGTCTTACTCTCTGAATGCAAAGAAGGCATTTGTTAGGGTAAATTGTGACTTTCTGTGCCTCACACTCCACAAAATGGACTTGGTACCCAAGTTCATAAAGATTGTTTTTGCAAGCTACTCACACCCTATGGCCAGAATAACCCAGAACGGCCACCTCTTGTCACTCTTCCCCCTCTTGAGGGGCACCAGACAGGGATGTACGCTCTCCCCTCTGTTTCTGCTTTTCATAGAGCCTCTCGCAAGTTTCATCCAACAGTAACATACAGAGATGGGGATGTGAGAACGTAAGATTTCACTTTATGTGGATGATGTTCTTCTCACAAGTGGTTCACGGAGCACTTCCTTACATTAGGTGGTCACCTTCCTGCAAGCATATGAGACAGCTTTGGGCTATAAGATTAATTTTGACAAATAGGAGTTCCTCAGTATTATTATAATTGTGGAAGACCAGGTTATATTAGCCAAATAGGTCCCATTTGGATGGGCTAAATCCTATATCACGTACCTGGGGACTAAGCTCACGCGTACGATAGGAGAGCTCTTTCAGGCCAATTACCCTCAGCTGGCGGCTACTATTATGAGACCTCCACACCTGGAACACCATGATGCTTTCTCGGCTGGGCCGCATTAATGCAATTAAAATGAACATCCTTTCGCGCCTTCTTTACCTATTTCAGGCTCTCCCGATACAGCTGGACCCAGCCTATCTAAGTAACATCCAATGACGACTGATGTCCTTTGTCTGGAGAGGCAGAAGCACATTAGCAACAGACAAAAACTGGTGTGCGATGGCTCACACGATCACACATCGGCCCCTCTGGGACTTAGTAAAGATGGGTAGACGACAGAATCCCCCCCACACACCCACATCAGCAACCCGGTTTCCACTACCCTTCGAACATGGAAAAGATATATAGAATTTACAATCCCTCTATTCATTATAATTCAGCATTCACACCAGCTATGGGAGGCCAGGCCTTCGGCAATTGAAGGGGGGTGTGATGCAAAAGGGTCTTGGATATGTTTGAACATTCGGCTCTCAAATGCTTTATGCAAGGCAAAACTGCCTTTGTACTTCCTGAGACTGAAAGGCTCCATTATGCCCAACTTCGCCACTGGGCGACATATCCTAAGAATCGAGCAGGAGGAACCAGACCTAAAAGCGCTTTAGAAACAGTCTTCCCTAAACACATCAGCATAAAAAGGACAACCTCAACCCTCTAAAAATGACTTCTCCCAACTGATGCCCCGCACACTTGGCGCCACAATAGGGAACGGGAGCAGCTCCTAGGATTGCAGGAAACACATGCACTGGCAGTACACCCCCACACAAGCTATACCGTATATATAATACTGCCTCTCCTAGATGCTAGAAGGGCTATGGAGCCTTAAGCAAGGCACTACATATATGGTGGCCTGTCCGATCATACAGGCATTTTGGGAGGAAGTGTTGAACTTACTCCACAGTGTACTGTCTTACCCTTTGCCCCATACACTAGAGGTGATACTCCTGTGTCTTAGACCAACAGACTGCAGAGGAATGATTATCCATGAATGGCATATGAGCCTCCAGTGCCTGGGGGAAACAAAATTAGGGATAGCGCAAGATTGGAGCACAACAGAATACCTAGCACTAACTTGGTGGATCAATTGATTATGGACTATACTCGCCACAGAACGATAAACTAGTAACTTGAATGGGACATATCTGCTGTTTGATATCAAATGGAAACCCCACTAAAAACACTTCAGAAGCGGCCTCTCCTCAAACTCAATCCTGGCCCTGAGCTGGAGAGCATTGGGACTCTTCCACTGAGACCACTAATCAACATATAAATGATCCAGTCTGTGTATAGACCAAACTGTGACATACTGTTGACGGATTTGAGATGGTGTCTGGTTGATTTGTGCTGGAGGGTGGGCACTATGTATGGGGGGTGCCTTCTGCAGTTGGGACTGGCAGAGGGCTGGGTGTGTGATCCACGGGGGGAAAGGATCGGGGGTTAGAGAAATCCTAGCAAGTTTTTCCTTTTTTGATTGCATTATCATGCGTGATGTGACAAACTATGGCATGTTATCTGTGCTGGAACCCATCCCTAGAGAGGTTGAGCCCATTAAATTCTCAGATGCACCCACAAACATTAATAAAAAGATTTGAATATAAAATATTTAACTCCTCCAGTATAGACACACTCAGCTACAGCAAACCAAACTACTCATCAACACGATCAATCAACCAAGCTTTGAAAACATTTAAAAGAAAGGAAACCGAAATGTAGTGGGAAAGAGCATCACTTTCAATATATCTAGAGACAGGTTGCATCCCCACAGGTCTTGTGACTTTCCACTTACAAAGAGAACAGCTCCTGACAAAATTAGAAAATATGGAGGGCAATTAACGAGAAGCATCCAATAACATGATCCTTGAGCTAATTGACCTAGGATAACAGGAATATGAAAAATATAAAGAAGTGGATTAAAAAGATTGAGGAAGCCAAGTGAGGCGACATCTAAAAAAAAGAGCTATAAATACTTAACAAAATAGTGGACAAATATAAAGAAAATATAATCAAACAGCAAAAAGAGAAAACGCAGAAGAGATCTATTATATTTCCAGTATTAAGAGAGTGTATACCTTCGCCAAGATATATGAGAACATAAACAGCAGAAGTATGGAACCACATACTAGTATCAGACATAGCATTAACCTCTGACATTAAATCTTCTGGACATGGCCTCCTCATCTACTACACGCACAACAGAGTGAAATTATTTTAAAGGATGTTCAAAGAGACGGCTGGGGAAACCGAAGGACCCAAAATGCAAGTATAAGACCATCACCAGCACCTACTCAGAGCAACGAATCCTTGGGCTCTGGAGTACTAACAAGTGCCCATAGGAGGTAACAAAACAAAGGAAACTCACCATCAACAACTAGAAATTACTCGGTCATCAGTAACAAAAAGGAATCACAAATGACCATTCTGTTTTGCTGACTGCAGACTGGGAAACTAGTATTGACCAAAATCTACTTCTTCAAAGTCGCATGTAAATTCAAAATCCCATCCAAACTTTGAAGACAAACCAACTCTCCACATGATAAGACCATACCAGCTATCATTAGTGAATTCACACTCCAGGAACTGGAGGAGATTAATGTTCTTGTAATACTGTCTAAAACCCATGACAGGGGGGCATGGCCAAGATGGCAGAGGAGCAACAACAAACCTAAGGAGCACCGCTCGGCGTGGCTAGAAATTAGCATCTATACCGCTTGTTGGAGACCCAGGAGGCTTTGGAAGAATCACGTAGGCTCTGGTGACGGCTCCGCTCGAGAGTGGGACCCCGGAGGCTCCCTTGGACTGTGGAATCAGTGCACCGTAGCTGAGGTCCACTGAGAGGCGGCGTCCAAGAGGAGGTTGCCGGAGGCGGAGTAGCACTGAGGTCGGTGCTGGGCATGGGCCCTAGCCTGTAGTGAAGAGGCGCAGCCAGGACGTAACTGCCCCATGTCCAGTGAGATCAACGCCGAAGGAGCGGGAGAAGTTCCTAGTGCTGGTGCGGCGATGTTCCCAGGCCGCTGCACCCAATGGTGAGACATCCCTGCCGAGGCCTCACCTGGTTGAGGTGGATTTGCGGGCCCCCGGGACGCCGACTCCAGTAGAGCAGACTTAGTATCCGAGGCGCAGGGTGAGCGCATAAAGCAGCAGACCCCCCCACACTGTGCATTTGCCTGCTGATAGTGGGGTTGGGTGACAAGCGGAGCCGGTGGCTTCCCAGGTGTGCTATCTTAAGTGGAATGGGCTGGCACCATTGACGGCCCGGTTGGGAATCATGGCTCTCAAGGGGAGGACCCGGTGGTGAGCAGCGGAGACAGGCCTCGCCCTGTAGTGCGCTGAGCCTTGGGAGAGAGGACGGGTCTAGAAGGCACAGGCATAGCATTGAAGGTGGAGATGCCAGCCTGCTGCGTGTGGTGGCCTAGTACACGAGGACGGCGCTGTTGATTGCTGGGTATCATCTGAGTGTCCTCCGGATTGAGGTGGGTGAACGAGGCCTGCAGCCCAGTTACGAAAGGGGGTTTTTGAGCCTGGGATTTGGTTGCTTGACTCGGGTATTTAATATTTCATCTGCAGACAGGAGACTTTTAAGGCTGAATATTGGTTCACAGGCGGCAGGCAGCGCTGCCTGAGCGCTCCCCTCAGACGAAGCGCTAGGGCGTGAGGAGAAGATGGCGGAGGTAGAAACACTCACAACTTCTAGCCTCAGTGTGCGGGTGTAAGCAATATTGTGCTACTTTGAGTGTGGGGGCAATACACACACCTGCTCCCCCACAAAAACACACGCGCCCAAACACACAAGAACACAAACACGTGCTCACAGACACACAAAAGAAAGTGTGCACACAGACACATGCGTACAAACAAACATACATACAGGCACAAACACATACACGCTCCTTGCACACACAGACTAAAAAGTGTTCAGGCACATACAAACGTGGACGCCCATACTAAACACACAATCCCACTCAACATATACCCAAAAACAAGCACGCACACACACGGAAGCACATGAACATATGCAAGGGGCACATACATGCACAAACACACACACACACACACACACACATGTGCAAATAAACTCGGTGCATGTAATCATAAAAGTATTTGTGTATATTTATTGAGACGTCCTAAGGCAGGCTTAAACAGAGCCAGGAGTGTCACACACACACTTTAGTTTTGCAGGATTTGTACTTTTTAAGCTGAGGAAGCACTTCCGGCTGGCACATCCCCCACCCCTTCTGATCTCGCGCCTCTCGTGATGTGCTAGGCTGGCACGGGCGGCTGCACCTCTGCACAAGCAGCTGGCACCCCTTCTGAAGTGCGCATGCTCATATGCCAGCTCGCCCTGGCAAGGCGGAAGGACGGCAGCAGGTCGTACAGGCCCTCTCGCGTGTAGCATGATACCTCCATGTGTGTGCAAACACAACAATGATGGACAGAATGTGGATCAATGTCACACATTCACCCCAGTCCAAAGATCTGGGCCCAAATCCATCGTTTTTCCACTCCACACCACCCTGGGTTAGACAATGGCGATATGCAAATCAGCGCTGACCCTGTGCCCCATGGGAACAGTCCAGTCCGAACTACAAAAGCCATGCCCTTCCCAGAACGGAAACAAGCATCCGAGGACCGGCCCGGTTTCGAGGTAACACCTCTCATCAGCCCGGCTAGCTTGATTCCAGTGGTGTGGAGTGCCTGGGACTCACGTCTGAGCATCCCCAGTACACTTAGAGCGGTACCTGCAAACACAACAATGATGGACAGAATGTGGATCAATGTCACACATTCACCCCAGTCCAAAGATCTGGGCCCAAATCCATCGTTTTTCCACTCCACACCACCCTGGGTTAGACAATGGCGATATGCAAATCAGCGCTGACCCTGTGCCCCATGGGAACAGTCCAGTCCGAACTACAAAAGCCATGTCCTTCCCAGAACGGAAACAAGCATCCGAGGACCGGCCCGGTTTCGAGGTAACACCTCTCATCAGCCCGGCTAGCTTGATTCCAGTGGTGTGGAGTGCCTGGGACTCACGTCTGAGCATCCCCAGTACACTTAGAGCGGTACCTGCAAACACAACAATGATGGACAGAATGTGGATCAATGTCACACATTCACCCCAGTCCAAAGATCTGGGCCCAAATCCATCGTTTTTCCACTCCACACCACCCTGGGTTAGACAATGGCGATATGCAAATCAGCGCTGACCCTGTGCCCCATGGGAACAGTCCAGTCCGAACTACAAAAGCCATGTCCTTCCCAGAACGGAAACAAGCATCCGAGGACCGGCCCGGTTTCGAGGTAACACCTCTCATCAGCCCGGCTAGCTTGATTCCAGTGGTGTGGAGTGCCTGGGACTCACGTCTGAGCATCCCCAGTACACTTAGAGCGGTACCTGCAAACACAACAATGATGGACAGAATGTGGATCAATGTCACACATTCACCCCAGTCCAAAGATCTGGGCCCAAATCCATCGTTTTTCCACTCCACACCACCCTGGGTTAGACAATGGCGATATGCAAATCAGCGCTGACCCTGTGCCCCATGGGAACAGTCCAGTCCGAACTACAAAAGCCATGTCCTTCCCAGAACGGAAACAAGCATCCGAGGACCGGCCAGGTTTCGAGGTAACACCTCTCATCAGCCCGGCTAGCTTGATTCCAGTGGTGTGGAGTGTCTGGGACTCACGTCTGAGCATCCCCAGAGTCCCAGGCACTCCACACCACTGGAATCAAGCTAGCCGGGCTGATGAGGTGTTACCTCGAAACCGGGCCGGTCCTCGGATGCTTGTTTCCGTTCTGGGAAGGACATGGCTTTTGTAGTTCGGACTGGACTGTTCCCATGGGGCAACAGGGTCAGCGCTGATTTGCATATCGCCATTGTCTAACCCAGGGTGGTGTGGAGTGGAAAAACGATGGATTTGGGCCCAGATCTTTTGACTGGGGTGAATGTGTGACATTGATCCACATTCTGTCCATCATTGTTGTGTTTGCAGTTACCGCTCTAAGTGTACTGGGGATGCTCAGACGTGAGTCCCAGACACTCCACACCACTGGAATCAAGCTAGCCGGGCTGATGAGAGGTGTTACCTCGAAACCGGGCCGGTCCTCGGATGCTTGTTTCCGTTCTGGGAAGGACATGGCTTTTGTAGTTCGGACTGGACTGTTCCCATGGGGCAACAGGGTCAGCGCTGATTTGCATATCGCCATTGTCTAACCCAGGGTGGTGTGGAGTGGAAAAACGATGGATTTGGGCCCAGATCTTTTGACTGGGGTGAATGTGTGACATTGATCCACATTCTGTCCATCATTGTTGTGTTTGCAGTTACCGCTCTAAGTGTACTGGGGATGCTCAGACGTGAGTCCCAGACACTCCACACCACTGGAATCAAGCTAGCCGGGCTGATGAGAGGTGTTACCTCGAAACCGGGCCGGTCCTCGGATGCTTGTTTCCGTTCTGGGAAGGACATGGCTTTTGTAGTTCGGACTGGACTGTTCCCATGGGGCAACAGGGTCAGCGCTGATTTGCATATCGCCATTGTCTAACCCAGGGTGGTGTGGAGTGGAAAAACGATGGATTTGGGCCCAGATCTTTTGACTGGGGTGAATGTGTGACATTGATCCACATTCTGTCCATCATTGTTGTGTTTGCAGTTACCGCTCTAAGTGTACTGGGGATGCTCAGACGTGAGTCCCAGACACTCCACACCACTGGAATCAAGCTAGCCGGGCTGATGAGAGGTGTTACCTCGAAACCGGGCCGGTCCTCGGATGCTTGTTTCCGTTCTGGGAAGGACATGGCTTTTGTAGTTCGGACTGGACTGTTCGCATGGGGCAACAGGGTCAGCGCTGATTTGCATATCGCCATTGTCTAACCTAGGGTGGTGTGGAGTGGAAAAACGATGGATTTGGGCCCAGATCTTTTGACTGCGGTGAATGTATGACATTGATCCACATTCTGTCCATCATTGTTGTGTTTGCAGTTACCGCTCTAAGTGTACTGGGGATGCTCAGACGTGAGTCCCAGACACTCCACACCACTGGAATCAAGCTAGCCGGGCTGATGAGAGGTGTTACCTCGAAACCGGGCCGGTCCTCGGATGCTTGTTTCCGTTCAGGGAAGGACATGGCTTTTGTAGTTCGGACTGGACTGTTCCCATGGGGCAACAGGGTCAGCGCTGATTTGCATATCGCCATTGTCTAACCCAGGGTGATGTGGAGTGGAAAAACGATGGATTTGGGCCCAGATCTTTTGACTGGGGTGAATGTGTGACATTGATCCACATTCTGTCCATCATTGTTGTGTTTGCAGTTACCGCTCTAAGTGTACTGGGGATGCTCAGACGTGAGTCCCAGACACTCCACACCACTGGAATCAAGCTAGCCGGGCTGATGAGAGGTGTTACCTCGAAACCGGGCCGGTCCTCGGATGCTTGTTTCCGTTCTGGGAAGGACATGGCTTTTGTAGTTCGGACTGGACTGTTCCCATGGGGCAACAGGGTCAGCGCTGATTTGCATATCGCCATTGTCTAACCCAGGGTGGTGTGGAGTGGAAAAACGATGGATTTGGGCCCAGATCTTTTGACTGGGGTGAATGTGTGACATTGATCCACATTCTGTCCATCATTGTTGTGTTTGCAGTTACCGCTCTAAGTGTACTGGGGATGCTCAGACGTGAGTCCCAGACACCCCACACCACTGGAATCAAGCTAGCCGGGCTGATGAGAGGTGTTACCTCGAAACCGGGCCGGTCCTCGGATGCTTGTTTCCGTTCTGGGAAGGACATGGCTTTTGTAGTTCGGACTGGACTGTTCCCATGGGGCAACAGGGTCAGCGCTGATTTGCATATCGCCATTGTCTAACCCAGGGTGGTGTGGAGTGGAAAAACGATGGATTTGGGCCCAGATCTTTTGACTGGGGTGAATGTGTGACATTGATCCACATTCTGTCCATCATTGTTGTGTTTGCAGTTACCGCTCTAAGTGTACTGGGGATGCTCAGACGTGAGTCCCAGACACTCCACACCACTGGAATCAAGCTAGCCGGGCTGATGAGAGGTGTTACCTCGAAACCGGGCCAGTCCTCGGATGCTTGTTTCCGTTCTGGGAAGGACATGGCTTTTGTAGTTCGGACTGGACTGTTCCCATGGGGCAACAGGGTCAGCGCTGATTTGCATATCGCCATTGTCTAACCCAGGGTGGTGTGGAGTGGAAAAACGATGGATTTGGGCCCAGATCTTTTGACTGGGGTGAACGTGTGACATTGATCCACATTCTGTCCATCATTGTTGTGTTTGCAGTTACCGCTCTAAGTGTACTGGGGATGCTCAGACGTGAGTCCCAGACACTCCACACCACTGGAATCAAGCTAGCCGGGCTGATGAGGTGTTACCTCGAAACCGGGCCGGTCCTCGGATGCTTGTTTCCGTTCTGGGAAGGACATGGCTTTTGTAGTTCGGACTGGACTGTTCCCATGGGGCAACAGGGTCAGCGCTGATTTGCATATCGCCATTGTCTAACCCAGGGTGGTGTGGAGTGGAAAAACGATGGATTTGGGCCCAGATCTTTTGACTGGGGTGAATGTGTGACATTGATCCACATTCTGTCCATCATTGTTGTGTTTGCAGTTACCGCTCTAAGTGTACTGGGGATGCTCAGACGTGAGTCCCAGACACTCCACACCACTGGAATCAAGCTAGCCGGGCTGATGAGAGGTGTTACCTCGAAACCGGGCCGGTCCTCGGATGCTTGTTTCCGTTCTGGGAAGGACATGGCTTTTGTAGTTCGGACTGGACTGTTCCCATGGGGCAACAGGGTCAGCGCTGATTTGCATATCGCCATTGTCTAACCCAGGGTGATGTGGAGTGGAAAAACGATGGATTTGGGCCCAGATCTTTTGACTGGGGTGAATGTGTGACATTGATCCACATTCTGTCCATCATTGTTGTGTTTGCAGTTACCGCTCTAAGTGTACTGGGGATGCTCAGACGTGAGTCCCAGACACTCCACACCACTGGAATCAAGCTAGCCGGGCTGATGAGAGGTGTTACCTCGAAACCGGGCCGGTCCTCGGATGCTTGTTTCCGTTTTGGGAAGGACATGGCTTTTGTAGTTCGGACTGGACTGTTCCCATGGGGCAACAGGGTCAGCGCTGATTTGCATATCGCCATTGTCTAACCCAGGGTGGTGTGGAGTGGAAAAACGATGGATTTGGGCCCAGATCTTTTGACTGGGGTGAATGTGTGACATTGATCCACATTCTGTCCATCATTGTTGTGTTTGCAGTTACCGCTCTAAGTGTACTGGGGATGCTCAGACGTGAGTCCCAGACACTCCACACCACTGGAATCAAGCTAGCCGGGCTGATGAGAGGTGTTACCTCGAAACCGGGCCGGTCCTCGGATGCTTGTTTCCGTTTTGGGAAGGACATGGCTTTTGTAGTTCGGACTGGACTGTTCCCATGGGGCAACAGGGTCAGCGCTGATTTGCATATCGCCATTGTCTAACCCAGGGTGGTGTGGAGTGGAAAAACGATGGATTTGGGCCCAGATCTTTTGACTGGGGTGAATGTGTGACATTGATCCACATTCTGTCCATCATTGTTGTGTTTGCAGTTACCGCTCTAAGTGTACTGGGGATGCTCAGACGTGAGTCCCAGACACCCCACACCACTGGAATCAAGCTAGCCGGGCTGATGAGAGGTGTTACCTCGAAACCGGGCCGGTCCTCGGATGCTTGCTCCGTTCTGGGAAGGACATGGCTTTTGTAGTTCGGACTGGACTGTTCCCATGGGGCAACAGGGTCAGCGCTGATTTGCATATCGCCATTGTCTAACCCAGGGTGGTGTGGAGTGGAAAAACGATGGATTTGGGCCCAGATCTTTTGACTGGGGTGAATGTGTGACATTGATCCACATTCTGTATATCATTGTTGTGTTTGCAGTTACCGCTCTAAGTGTACTGGGGATGCTCAGATGTGAGTCCCAGACACTCCACACCACTGGAATCAAGCTAGCCGGGCTGATGAGAGGTGTTACCTCGAAACCGGGCCGGTCCTCGGATGCTTGTTTCCGTTCTGGGAAGGACATGGCTTTTGTAGTTCGGACTGGACTGTTCCCATGGGGCAACAGGGTCAGCGCTGATTTGCATATCGCCATTGTCTAACCCAGGGTGGTGTGGAGTGGAAAAACGATGGATTTGGGCCCAGATCTTTTGACTGGGGTGAATGTGTGACATTGATCCACATTCTGTCCATCATTGTTGTGTTTGCAGTTACCGCTCTAAGTGTACTGGGGATGCTCAGACGTGAGTCCCAGACACTCCACACCACTGGAATCAAGCTAGCCGGGCTGATGAGAGGTGTTACCTCGAAACCGGGCCGGTCCTCGGATGCTTGTTTCCGTTCTGGGAAGGACATGGCTTTTGTAGTTCGGACTGGACTGTTCCCATGGGGCAACAGGGTCAGCGCTGATTTGCATATCGCCATTGTCTAACCCAGGGTGGTGTGGAGTGGAAAAACGATGGATTTGGGCCCAGATCTTTTGACTGGGGTGAATGTGTGACATTGATCCACATTCTGTCCATCATTGTTGTGTTTGCAGTTACCTCCATGTGTGTGGACACTGCACATACAAGAACCAGACAGTGGCAAAGCAAGGAAGCGAGGGCCTCAGTGCAAGCAAGGAAAGTGAGCCCTGTGGCCTCTGTTGGACCAGTGAAATATGGCAACTATCGCGGTTCAAGGGGCCCCTCAGGGCTCTGGGCCCCGGTGCACTGCACCTGCCGCACCGGTGGTAGCCACACCCGAAACTAGGTCTCGTGGACAGGCCTGGCCTCCCGGGAGAGTCCGCTCCGGGTGCCAGGCCTGCGGAATGTGCCCGTCTCTGCCAGCCATCAGCATGGCAAATACACCTCGCCATCTTCGGCCAGTGGGCGCAGCCCCCCTGCAGAAACGAGCCGGTGTGGGAGGGGGCGCAGGCCTCGACATATTGTCCTTATAATAAAGGGGGCGTCCGGTGAATAATGTCACAGTAGCTGCTAAACCCGTCATCAAACAGAGCGACATAAGAGTTCCCGATGCTGGTGATTGGCAGCGACCCGCGGCTGGGAGGGGGTCACAGCGAGGGTGGGGGCGGGCGGGGGTCGGGGGGGGTCCTAAGTCGACGCTTCTTAAGTGTCTAACCAGCGTCGTCTGGGGTGGATTTTTTGGCGGGAGGGGGTACAAACTGTTGTCCTCCGTTGAACACTTTACCCCGAGGAAGGGTCCGGGGGACGCTCGCACTGTCCAGCCAGAGGCCATAGGAGGATGTAGCTCCTAGAAACCAGTGTCCAGTGGAGCCCGCTCTGAGTTTCATATTGGTCAGTCAGTTAGAGTCCGGCGGCGCGCCCCGGGGTGCCAACCTGCCGAGCAGAGAGAGGGCGCCTCGACGCCCTGACCCGCACCCTCCCTGCACACAGCTGCCATCTGTGCCAGGACTCTAGAGGGTGCTGCAGTCCCAGCTCACAAGGGTCTCCAGCAGAGGTGAAAATCTTTCACCCCTGTGTATCCGGTGTCACAAGAGCACCGAGGCGCCGCTCTTGATGAAAACAACAAATAAACCCATTAAAGAAAACCCCACTGTGTGGTGCTCACTGCACGGGCCGCACAGAAGCCCCCGTGCCCACCCTGCCTGAGATGCCAGCCACGGCTGCTTGGCACGAGGATGAGGGTCACTTTACACCACTGCCCGCGCATCCGTTCCCCAAAGCACCCGGGTGACCCCCCCCGCACAGAGGATCGTAACACAGGAGCAGTCCCGACCGTCGCCGAGGACCCAGCTGCATGCAACATCAGTGCGGGCTACCGTCACGAATGACACTGCTCTAGCGACCCCTTCCATTCCCTGGCCCCACACATACTTCTGAGCTGCAATTATAGGTCTGCTGTGCCCCCGCTTGCGCGAGGAGGTCAACACGCTGAATAACCGATGTGGTGTAGCACTCTGTTTATTCAACTTTCGCACTGCTCTTTAACATTTGTTCATTGATATGATCTTCACTCATGAGCTGGCGGTGGAGGGGCACCCAGAGCAGCGCTCCGGGATAGACTGAGGAAGGGGATCATAAAAGGGACCTAGACGGTCAAACATCGATATACAGCACAAGCCCCACCATTTTATGATTTTATCAAACTATGGAACCTAAGACCACCCAATTAGCGGTAGGGGTAACACAAAGAAAGGACCACTCACCTCAAGCCACTGCAACCCACAAAGAAAGGACAAGACACTGCAAAACACAGGCCCTATAGCACTCAGCATATCATCAGACAGAAAGAGATGTTCATACAAACGGACAAAGGACCATCCCTTGTTAGTTTTTTTTGTAGCAACAATGCTATTTATTTATAAGTAAAAAAAAAATGTCATAAGCAATGCCAATAGCTCGAACTTTTCCAAAGGCGAAACCATTACATTGTAAATGCTTGTTTCACTTTCCCGCCCGTCTGTGCAATAATAAAGAATGCTATTATAATATGCAATGCTTAACATAGCATTAATGTCTGTGCAATGCTTAACATTCTGTGCGCGTCTCTTTCCATTGTTTCACTTTCGTCTGTGCAATGCTTAACATTATGGGCGCGTCTCTTTCCATTGTTTCACTTTCGTCTGGGCAATGCTTAACATTCTGTGTGCGTCTCTTTCCATTGTTTCATTTTCCCGCCCGTCTGTGCATGACACATTTTTTCCGGTCTATTCAATGCTTAACATCGCATTAACGTTTACATCTCGTATTAAAGTTTACATCGTTAAGGTGTGTTGTTCTGGTTTACGTTGGTATGCCTTACGATGTAAATGTTAAAGCGTTGCTGTGCCTTAAGATGTAAACGTTATTGCGATGTCCTAATTGCGTTGTAATGTCATCGCGAAGTGACCACTTCGTTGCGATGGGTGTTCGCCGCCTTTGGGACCTTATAAGTGTTTAGCCATGCAACAGTTGATGTTGTTGCACCAAGGATATTGTGCTGCATGACTGGGGACTTATAAGGTCCCAAAGGCGAGACCTACTGGCTATGCCAATGCTTGTTTAGGTTTATAACCGCATAAACGGTGGGTTGGAGTAGTAGTGCTACATGTTAATGTGTTTGCGCCTCCGCTGCTTTTCACCTAAACAAAGGCCCATTTTGTTCTTAACGACCATTGAAAGGATTTGAATATATTTTTTGCACTGCGCTTTACTGGTTTTGAACCAGGTTGGTAGTGCAGAGTTCCTGGAAGGCGCACACACATTAAAAGTTGCTGTAAAAGATGGCAGATGCAGGTTGAAAGTGACCTGTGTTGTGCTTTGTTGTACATCAGGCACCAATGTAATAATTTTTGGTGCCTCGATGGCAGTAGTAGCTTCATATGTTTTATGAATATGCTATGTTAATATTCTTTAAGAATACTGTATCACTTGGTTTCTAGGCACTAGGAAGGTCTTCATACCATCAATTGTGAAAGACTTCGACATCCATGATTTTCAGTTTATTTATCTGAGCCTTCACATTTCTGCGTTTAGGTTAAGAGCAAGATTGTTCCAGAAAGCATGACCAATATAGAAAAGGTTCCCCAATTAATCGTTCCCGTCAACAGCATGACACTATCAACATGATGCAGTACTTTTATCGAATTATGTGACTTCAGCTTTTCCCACAGAAATGGGCACACTGATGGTCTAGAACAATTTCCGAGTTGTTCCTGAGAGCCATGGAAGACCTTGTAATAGGGGAGAAATGTTTTGAATTTTCCTACCCATGAGATCAGACTGATGGCGGTATTGTGAATGGTCTTCAATCTAGGTAGTAATACTTTAAGGCTCTTTTAGGGCATATTTTAATAATATAACCTTGGTGGGACGGAAAAGTCCCCCACATAGTGATGAATGTGTACCCCTGCCAAGAGTGCCCCTAGTGTAATGCTGTTTGGATCCCTGATTCTGATTTTTGTTGTCTTGGATGAATACAGACCATTCGTGTGCACCACCATGCATATGCACCAGGAAGATGGCAGTCTTTTTGAACTGGGATGGGTACCCAAAGCAATATCCTCCTAGAGGTGAAAGGCTGCTGCCTTTGCCAAGAATTAAGCAGCACGAGTGCGGTAGTGGCAGCCTACCTTGTAGTGATCAGTAAGCGTGAACAAGCCTTTTTAGGTGGAAGCCTACCAGAGAACGCAGTGGTATGGTTGCTAATGACACCTTGGGGACATTCAAAAAAGTTTCCTGGGAGTGCATTTCACCCATTACTTACTATTAACTTTGGTTTGTAACTCTCATTTGCTTGCTTTCTATTTGCTGGTTTTATTTGTTTTAGGCTGTCAGCTTGAGTGTGTCCCTTCCCTTGCCAAAACCTTATTTACTGTATTCTTCCACCAGTACTGGATTTCTATTAACAGTCCTTCAAATCTTGTTATCTTGTCACATTTGCTGTGCAATCAAAGACC
This sequence comes from Lissotriton helveticus, assembly GCF_964261635.1. Lineage (NCBI taxonomy): Eukaryota > Metazoa > Chordata > Amphibia > Caudata > Salamandridae > Lissotriton > Lissotriton helveticus. The sequence continues at coordinate 1,117,890,672 of NC_136068.1, read as the reverse complement.
AAGTTAAATGTCATGCTCTGTCTTCCAGGGAGCTTGGTGTTTAATTTTTCTTTCTCTAATTTTAAACTGAGAGGATTTCTGTGACAATCATGCTGACTACTGGGAGTGTGTTGGATGGAAGGCTGTACGTTTTTTATTTTAACCCATCAAAATATAAATGCTTGTAAATGAACTGTGCAGGTATTTCAGAATATATCGATCTTTCCTCAGCGTTCAACACGGTCAAACACGAACACTTGATAGATCTGTTGAAACACAGAATGGGTCTTTCAGGACCAGTACTCGACTGGTTCACCTCCTTTCTGCAAAACCGGACTCAAAAATTCAAGATCAACAACACACTGTCCAAACCAGTTCCTGTTACGCTAGGAATCCCACAAGGTTCCTCATTATCCCCTACACTCTTCAACCTCTTCATGGAACCACTCACCGATCTTTTACAAACATCCAACGTGCAATTCCACATGTATGCAGACGATACCCAACTCTACCTCAAGATCAATACCTTGGACGACATGGCTGAGGCTGGGTGGAAGCAGGCCAGGGCTAGGCTGGGTGGAAGCAGGCCAGGGCTAGGCTGGGTGGAAGCAGGCCAGGGCTAGGCTGGGTGGAAGCAGGCCAGGGCTAGGCTGGGTGGAAGCAGGCCAGTGCTAGGCTGGGTGGAAGCAGGCCAGGGCTAGGCTGGGTGGAAGGAGGCCAGGGCTAGGCTGGGTGGAAGGAGGCCAGGGCTGAGGCCAGGGCTGAGGCTGGGTGGAAGCAGGCCAGGGCTGAGGCCAGGGCTGAGGCTGGGTGGAAGCAGGCCAGGGCTGAGGCCAGGGCTGAGGCTGGGTGGAAGCAGGCCAGGGCTGAGGCTGGGTGGAAGCAGGCCAGGGCTGAGGCTGGGTGGAAGCAGGCCAGGGCTGAGGCTGGGTGGATGCAGGCCAGGGCTGAGGCTGGGTGGATGCAGGCCAGGGCTGAGGCTGGGTGGATGCAGGCCAGGGCTGAGGCTGGGTGGATGCAGGCCAGGGCTGAGGCTGGGTGGATGCAGGCCAGGGCTGAGGCTGGGTGGAAGCTGTAGCCTGGAGCACCAGGAGGGATGCAGGACAGGGCTGAGGCTGGGTGGAATATCTGGACTTAAGGAGCAGGAGGAGTGCATGGCGCTTTCTTTATTATGTGAATTTAAAGCGCTTTTGACGGGAGCAGTGTTAATCCACCAATAATGTTGTTGCTCCTCAACAAGATCTAGTCAGCAAAATTATAATATGAGCTGTAAAGCACAATAAGCTTTACAATAAAAATGGGACAAATACTGTAATACAATTGTGAAGGTTTACTGAGGGTTACAACCATCACAGGCTGCAAAGAGAATGGGTAAAAGTCAGTCAATTAGTCTTTTATATCAAGGAACAGCATGAAGCTGAGAATACAATTCAGGAAATATTTAAACACAACCAGATATTATTCAGGATTAGTGAATAAATCAGTCATAAAGCAGAGGTCAGATCAGGGTGGTGGCGCCCCTAAAGTAAAGGGAGGCTTTGGGGCTTCGCGGGTGGAGAGAATTTGCAGGTTGGGAGCGGCGCCCTTCTGCACTCTGGCCCTTGGGACTGTTGTGCATGGGGTGTCGTCTTTTGGCTGGCCCGGTCACCCTACTCATGCCTTTTTGTGTGTTTTGTAGAATTAATGATAATATAATGTTCTGATTTGTTACCTTTGCATCAAATTGTAAAGCGCTCTGATATCCTTCGGGATCAAGTTCGCGCTATATAAAACTTTATAAATAAAAAAATAAATAAATACCGGCTTACCACGAAATGCGAAGGTTGCCAAGGCGACACATTGGGGCATCAGTCGGTCTAGGGGCTAGGAGTGGGGTGTGGGGTGCATAGATATTGACCTGCACTAGCCATAAGGAGGGAGCGGAATCTGGCCCGGCCCTAGCGCCTCACCCTCCGTCATACTCAGTCTCTGAGATGTCCTCCCTTAGATCAAAGAAGGATTCCACAATCAAAAACCTCCTACAAAAGTCAAACTCTAAAAAGACAGAGTTGCACGTGCCGGAACAGCCTAACTCGGAGAAGGAGATGGAGATTTGTTGGTGGAACCCTGTGACGAGGAGGACCCGGACTCGGGCCCTCCTGGCCTACCTGTTAACTTCTCCCCTCTTTTTGCACAGCATACAGATGCCTGGAAGACGCCAGCGGACACGACCTATGACCCAGGGATGCAGACAACGGACCCATGTTTCTTTAATTGGGCGGAGCTGGAGACAGACACCGCCCACCCACTGCAGGTAAAACCCAGCCCAGACTCTGCACAGGTGTGTGATACACCCGGAGGTGGAGAAGGAGAGTGTTGGCGAGAAGACGGAGCGGGAGGAGCGGACCGGAGACCGAGGAGAGAGGAAGACTGGTGGACTGCGGAGAAGAGTCAGGAAGAGCGAAGATCGGAGGAGGCGCGAGGAGAGCCGAGGACGGAGGAGGCGCGAGGAGAGCCGAGGACGGAGGAGGCGACTCTGCGAGAGCGGAGGACGGAGACATCAAGGGAAGGAGAGCGGAGCCCGGAAGGAGCAGGAGGTGGAGACCGAGACCCCAACGACAAGCCGGGAGGCCAACGGGACGGCACAGCGCCCAGCCACACTTCCCGAGAAGTGTGGCTAGAACAGGTACGGGCTCGCTTCACGGGCTGGGCGGGACGGAGGTGGAGTAAACCACCCTGAGGAGCATTCGGCACACCTAGTGTAAACAAACCCCCCCCCCTCACGCACCGGCACTGAGACAGGGTTTTTTGTAAATAGCACGTGTGTGTCCTCCCTACCCCTTCCCTTTTCAACCGGCAAGAGGGTGCCGCACTAACGCTGGTGTCATTTCCTTCCTGGCAGCTGCTGTACCGGCGTGGACCACGGCGGAAGATCGGCCTACGACTCCCAGGAGACACCGGGAGCGGAGACTGGGACCGCGAGAAGCACGTTAGAAGAGATCGACAACCCCCTCCCCTTCTACCGCCTACCAGTACAGAAGAGGCGTCTGTTTAAAATAATAAAACCCTCTTTGCCAAGCACCCCGGTGTCCGTGAACCTATTTGAAATCCCAGGCGAAGTGCCACAAACCCATAACAAGGGGCTTCTTGGAACAACTTTTTGGCTCCCTCAGAGAGGACTTCGCTGCCCTCCGCCAGGAGATGGCCTCAGATGTCAAACAGCTCAAGGCTGATGTCCAGGAGATTGGTGTTCGGATCGACTTCCTTGAGCGAGCGGGAGACCACAGAGACAAGGAGATTACAGAACACGTACGGGAGCTATTGGAGCTCAGAGATCGTAACAAAGAGCTACATCTCCGCGGGGGTGTGGCTAAAGGCCGATGGAGATAGACGCGTGAGCTTGAAGCTCCGCGCCAACCCCATAATTATCCTGACACAGAGTGCAGTCGCACCGGATGTGAGGACTCGAGGTGCCCGGTACTGGGTCTGGGACCCACACGCCGCGGTCCTGGGTGCTTTTAGGAGCCTGGGGCAGCGCTTGCAGAGTGAGGCGGAGAAGCCGGCTCGGGCTCCCCAAGATGGCGCTGATCGCGGGCACAGAGCAATCATAAAGATGGCCGTGTGGGTGAAGCTGCCACTTTGCCACGAGTGAGGCGCCCTCTGAGGATCACAGGGGCCCGTCGGAGGAGCTGAGAGGGCAACCGGTGTACCGGAGGAAGTGGAGACGGCCACGTTGTACCCCTGTGGGGACCACGACAGACGCTGCGGTGGCCTGCAGGGTCGCTGTGTGGCTGAAGGCCAGGAGAGTGCAGAGTGACGGATGGTGCTCGCCTGGGGTGCAGGGTATCTGCCTGGTGCCCGGTCTATGGTCCTCCGGTTGTGGAAGTTGGCTAATTATCGCGGATCGGACCGGAGGGGGCAGAGCCCGCTACCATTATCGGAACAGAGGCAGGGGATGAATATCGGGCTCCACTTAGCTTGGGGATCATTACTGGCGAGCCGGCATGTCACGTCTGGGCCTCGAGGAGTGCGTCCTTAGGAGCCGAGGATATCTGAGAGTGCGTTTGGACATCCTCCCGATACACGGAGTTGAGAGGAGCCCCAGGAGGCCGAGAAGCCAGACCTGTACACTTGCAAAATGGTGGCCACGGCGGCCGAGAGCACACCGCGATGAACCTGGGGCAATAAGTCAGGGTGCGGCCCTAAGATTTAGGAGGGCCCCCCTGCTGAGGTTGAATAGGGAGTGGGGGCAGCGGCACACATGGCACTACAGGCTCAGCTTGCTTCTGGGAGTGCCTGGCCGGGAGAGAGGTGGAAGCGGACATTGGAGTACTGAGGCGTGAGTGGGACCGATGGCGGAGACACAGGTAGAGCTGGCGAGTGCCTCTGCCGCCAGGGGCTCTGCATAGCGGATTTTGTGGCCAACCTGTCCCCAGCCTAGGCTACAAGGTGACGGTGCTTGGAGAGAAGTGCTGCCTGAGCTGCCTGCGAGAGGTGGATTGCTGAGACCGTCTGCCTGTGCTCGTCCCTGCATATGGTCAGTGGGATGTGAGTGCTGCCACAAACTTGGAATGCAAGGAGGGACAGCGGAGAGTAGTAACTGGAGAGGAGGGCGGTTTGGCTGCCAGTGATGGTCTGGTCGGTGGCGAACTGAGCGGATCGGAGGGTAACCTTTGCTGACTGGGACAGGCGGTGCGCGCTTGAGCTGGAGTGCGTCCTGAAGACCTGGCTATTGATATGTGGGCCCTAGGGGCTGGAGAACACTGAGTCGGCGAGAAACACTGACCTAGTCCCCTGTGGTCACCTATGGTGCTGGGCTACTGTTGCAAACATTCAGTGGAGCCTTACACAGACGGACGGGCCATTGGAGGGTCGGGTGGGCAGTGCTGGCCGGACAGTGCTGGCTGCAAGGGCAGACGGAGAGGCACCTGCGGAGGCTCTCAGCTCAGGCTAGTTATGGGAAGGCCCTCCCCCTGCTGGGCTGTTAGCCATTCATCCATGCAGCGGAGTGGAGTGGAGTGGACAGCTGTGCGCAAGGGCGCTGAGAAGAAAAGAGGAGCCCCCTGGCAAGCAGGGCAGGGCGTGTCTGGCTGTCCAATGGAGGTATAGGCGAGTGATCAACGTCCCCCACGATGAACACCACTAGCGGGCTGTAACTACTGCAGATGAGGTGGGGAAAATGCTGAGGGATCGTATCGCAGCTGAGGACCTGGTGAACTGGGATCCACGGGGAAGCCACGGGGCAAGCAGGGAGGGGCCCACCAGGAGTCGATCAGATACTTAAGGCCACCGCGGACACCAAGGAGGTGCTGCAGCAGGATATTGTGCAGGTGTCACTGGAGTTGGGGCTCCTCCGGGCGGACCATGCTAAATTGGTCGACCAGGTGAAGCAGTCTTAGTCAACACTGGAGGTCCTGGAACCCACCCAGAAAGCGTTGGAAACATAGATGGGGATGTCAATCGTAGATTGAAGATCCTGGAGCAAAGGGCTGAGGATGCGGAAGGGCGCAATCGAAGGAATAACATACGTGTGGTGGGTCTCCCAGAAGGTGTGGAAGGGACTAACATGGTGGACTACTTGGAAAATTGGCTGCGGTTTGAGGTCGCTCCAGAGGGCCTGACCCCCTTTTACACATTGGAAAGAGCACACATGGTGCCGGCCCGACCGTTGACGCCTGGCAGACCGCCTAGGCCGGTGGTGGCGCGCCAGCTTCACTATAAAGACAGGGACTTGCACCTGAACATGGCTCACACAGCAGGCCCGTACAAGGTGGACAATAATAAGGTGACGCTGTTTCCAGACTACACTTTTGACGTGCAACGCAATCGGGCTTAGTTCCTGGCAGTTAAGAAGGCGCTCCGAGATGAAGGCATCCAATATTCGTTGATGTTTCAGCACGCTTAAGGGTCACAATTGATGGTAAAACGTTCTTTCACAATGATCCCGTAGAGGCGTGAAATTGGCTGGAACCCTACAGAGCGAGAGTGGGCGAAGCAGGAAGCGGCCTGCGGCAGCAGACAGAAGCACCGCACCCACCCCGCACACGGTGCACCAATAGATGATGCCCCAGAGCGCAGCGGCCCACAACGACACAGACGGATATGGAGAGGTCAGCAGCGCTACAAGCAGTGACAGAGATATACCAAGTAAGAGAAGGGGGGTCAACAGTGGCGATGGAATTGGAGAAAAGGTCAGCAGGAACTGATCCCGATGAGACTGATACAGGCAGTGTTCCCTTACCGCATATCACACCAGGGACCGCTGATGAGATTGTCGATGCCTGAACTTGTGAGACCAGGCCCAGGAACTGTGTGGGGGGTTGCGTGTGGTGGACTCTTGGGTTCCTTCGGGGCGCACCTGCGGTGGTCGGGGTGAAGAGGTATGGGAAGTGAGCAGCTCCCTTTCTCTGGGACTGTACCTTAGGTGTTGAGGCTTCTTTGATAGTGGGGTACAGCGCCAGGATCCAATGGGGTTGTGGACTTAGCATTTCCGGCTTTAGGGCACCCCCCTTAGTTTTGTTCCCGGAGAGGGTCCCTGGTACATACCAGAGGAACTGTTGGTTTGTTAGTTTGGATGGGTACTAGTTTTTTAGAGCCTGTTGCTGGGGTGGGGCTGTTGGGAAAGTTTAAGGGGTTTTGGGGTAGGTAGAACCACTGGTGTGCCATCAGACGGAGTGCAGTTATGGATGAGGATTGGGTGTTACAATGGGGACATCACCTGAGTTAAAATGTATTACGTGGAATGTACAGGGGATACATACGATGTTAAGACGCCATAAGGTCCATGCTTACTTGGTGCGTAGGGGAGTGCAGATTGCTTTCCTGCAAGAAACTCATGTTGACCGAGCGGAGGGTTTGGCATTGCAACGCAGATGGAGAGGGCAGCTTTTTTATATGACATATTGTGCTTTTGCGGGGGGTACATTGATATGGGTCAGGGCTGGGGTTCCCTTCCAAATGACACAGCAGTTAGTGGATCCAGAGGGGAGATTTGTTGCTGTAATGGGGCGCTTAGACAGAAGAGATGTGACGTTATGCAGTGTGTATACCCCTAACGAAGAACAGGTGGTCTTTCTTGCCCGGTTGTCGGGGAGGTTGGCGCCCTACTTGACAGGGCCGGTGATACTGGGCGGTGACTTCAATTCTATCACATACATTACTATGGACAGGTCTCATCCTGCGTTACCTGAGGCACCTATACAGAGGCTCTCTAAACTCAGACAGGAATGGCAGGATAAATGGGGGCTTATAGACACATGGAGAGTTCAGCATTTGGGGGAGCGAGACTATTCTTACTTTTCTGCACTACATGACTTACATGTACGGTTGGATGCCATATTATGCACCCCAGAAATCCATGCGACAGTACGCCATAGTGAATATTTAGCGAGGACGGTCTTAGATCATAACCCATTGTTGCTGGTGATACACTAGGCTTGTGAGAGGCCTATAATTCCTGCCTGGTGCTTACGCCCAGAGGCCTTGGAGAACCCAGTCTTCCGCGCGGAGGTACAGACAGGCATAGAGCACTATTTCCTTGAGAATGAGGGTACGGCATCGACTTTGGCATTGGAGTGGGATGCGTTTAAAATGGTAGTACAGGGCTTATGCATAACTAAATTGGTAGGGGTGCGGAAGACCCTACTGTTAGACATAGAAAAAAAGGAGCAACGGTTGCGGCAGGCGGAGAGAGCCCACCATGATAATCAGGGGGCGAGGGATGAAGTCTTGGCTGCGAGGGAGGGAGTGGCGACACAGGAAGAGAGGTTGCGCTGCTTCGACCACAAAGCGTACTTGGTGCGGGCGCATGCGGAGCAGGATAGGGTGAGCAAGCTGCTGGCTTGGTTGGCCAACCCGGCCCCCAGGGGCACATAATGGCCTTGACTTCTTCCACTGGAACCTCGGTCTACAATCAGCAAGGGATCAATGGGCTGTTTTTGGAATACTATGCAGAGCTGTATAGAAGTAAGCTTCAGGCTACTGGCGCCGCACTGGAGGACTTCGTGGCAGAGGTGAGGCTACCGCGGCTCGAGGAGGAACAAGCAGACTCATTGGGGCGGGAGCTTACATTGGGAGAAATGTGAAGTGCAATTAAACATATGCGCGCAAGAAAATGCCTGGCATGGATGGGTTGCCAGTAGAGTTTTATTTGACTTACGTCGATATATTGGCCCCTAAGCTACTGGCGGTTTTCCAAGAGGCCAAAGGCTTGGGACAGTTGCCTACCTCTACTCGAGAGGCTATCATTATCCCTATGCTGAAACCAGGAAAGGGCCCTCTGCAAAGATCTGCTTATCGTCCGTTGTCCTTGTTAACCACGGACTATAAAATACTTAGTAGGATCCTTGCTAAAAGACTCCTCCCATATATGGGACAGTTGGTCCATAGTGATCAGGCGAGATCTATCCCAAAAGGCGCCACGGCAACTAATGTGAGACGCCTCATCCGCATTTTGGGGGAAGATCATAGCACGGTGCCCACGGCAGCAATCCTTTCGGTAGACATTGAAAAGGCGTTCGGTAGTCTAGAGTGGCCATACCTGTTCCGGGTCCTGAGCGCGCTTGGTCTTGGGGAATCCTTTGTGGGATGGACAAAGATTCTTTGTAGAGCAGCGACGGCACGAGTGCGGATGGGAGCGACGATCTCCCCCTCTTGTTTGGTAGGACGGGGAACGCGACAGGGATGTCCGCGCTCTCCGTTGTTGTTTGCCTTGGCCATTGAACCCTTGGGTGCTCATGCCAGATTAGGGAAGCATTATCTCAGGCTAGATATCCGCGGGGATATGCAATACATCTCCTTAAATGCCGATGACCTATTCATTTTGCTAGAGAATACTGAAGTGGCCTTGGAGGGGGCGAAGCGGCTCCTCCACATCTTTGGCAGGGTTTCTGGGTTTGGAGTGAATTGGATAAAGACTTGCCTGTTTCCGGTGAGATCGTCTGGGGCAGGTCCCTCCCAGGTTGCGGGGATTCGCTGGGAGCCTAGATGTCTGCCTTATCTTGGCACCAACATTCATCATAATCCAGAGGATTTGGTGGAGGGTAATGTGGGTAGAGGCATATGAGGCCTTAGGAGCAGCTTTACCTTTTGGAGTACTTTGCCGCTCTCTGTGGCAGGTAGGGTGGTGCTCCTGAAGATGTTAGCGCACCCCCGGCTACTGTATTCTTTTAGGACACTGCCGGTCTGGGTGCCTGCCTCTGTTTTCATGTTACAAAAATTAGGGTCAACCCAAGAAGTCTCTGGGACCTGGGTATTTAGTGACATAGAAAGAAAGGGGTCCCAGGACATGAGGACAAATTTAAGAAAATATGCAAAAAAACGTTTCTTGTCATTTTAGGAACACAATGTTATTTAATCACATAGTGTTCAAGAGCATCCTAATGTACATTACATTTATACAGTACTTTTCAAAAATTATAGTGCCCAATGTTAGGATAGGGGATAGGGTAGTGAAGTGATTGGAAGTAGTGAAGAATAAGGAATGTGACAAAGGTCGAGCATACGAATTAATATGCAAAGCAAAATTACTGCTGGCTTTCCAGGGGAGCCAGGCAAAAATACATCAAATGTTGTGATTATTTACATAGCCATACTTCTAAAATTAGCGTTGTAAATCACACTTGTGGTAGAAGTTGGTGAGAAGGTAGTAGTCTACATTTCGACCCAGAGGGTAGTAGGGTCAGTATCCCTTACAAAACGGGTCTTCTTGAGGACAGGGGGAGGGGTAGGGCAAGCTTCATGAGAATCAATGGATGAGGTTGCTGTGTTGATTAACCACATGAATGCTACAGCAATTCATGCTCTGTGCTGCAGATCCATATTTGCCATTGTTCATGACGAGCTCAGCTCGTCATCAGCACACAAGCAGTGTACTGCATGACGAGCTGAGCTCGTCATGAGCCTGGAAGGGGTTAAAAGGCGCTGTGGGCCTGGGGGGAGTTAGACTCCTCTGACACATTTAAAGTCGGGCTAGGTTTTGGAAATCGGTCATTCGTACCGCATGTGCCTGATAATGGGGTAGAAACTTCCGTCAAGGATCCAAACTGCCGGCGTGATAACTCCGTTACACGTTGACCGATTTCCAAAACCTAGCCCGACTTTAAATGTGTCACGCATCAAAGGGCTGCCACTGTAGGCAGACGGAGGGAAGCTGGAAGAGTGGGTGGTGTGCTTTTTGCGGCATGTAGCCCCAGAGCTCGGAGATGGGGAAATTATCATCGATCGCACGCATTGGGCGGGACGGCCGGAGTCGAGCCCGGGTCAACAGCAAGACATCCTCACCTGTCTCCACTCATACAGACAAAAGGAACTCATCATGGAACGCAACCAGGGACAAGGCAACCATCACTTTTGAAGGTCTCCATGTTGGCGTGTATCAGACCTCTCACCTCTCACTCTCTTTCGACGAAGGGCCCTAAGGCCAATCACTTCTCTCTTGAGGGTAAAAGGAATACGGTATTGGTGGGGCCACCCATTTAGCCTGTCCTTCACATGCGAAAAGGAGCTGCGAATAGTGACATACCTGAAGCACGCAAAGGAAATACTGGGTGTCAGCCTGACTAAGGAAGCTTGAAAGTAGCTAACACTTGACTGCTATGTCCCTGAGGCAGACCAATACGAGAAGACACCGGAGGACTGGGAGGGGGAAGCCCACAAAACCCACGGAGCTCGAAAGGCAGTAGGAGAGAGAGGCCCTGCCCCACCAGCTACAGAACAGGGAGGACTCTGGCGACCCCAAGAGAGACTGACCAAAAGACACCCCACGGATAATTAAGCTATGACTGTTAACCTCCGGTAGGGTCCCAATCTCATAGAATTTGGCCACGGCTGGGAGCCCAACCTAGGAGACTTGAAGACCAATCGTCAGTCGTACGGGCCCATGCACGCTGATGTGCTTAGATCCTGTTGGAGGGCACCTTTCATGCTCTCAACTTTTTGGGTTACTGTTTTGCTACATTTCTTCTCTTTACTATTGAGGAAAATGAAATTTTGCCTGACCAAGATGCCCCCTACGTATTCCCTATGTTACATGTGTGTGCATGTCATCCATGCATATTCCCTTGTAGTGGCCTGAATCACTAGGCCCCTGCAATCATGTCCTGCATTAGAAATGCCAGTCATCAAAGTCTCCCAAAAGTTAAGCTAACATGAAGGCCCATGTATTTTACATTGTGCACTTTTAAATAAATATCGTACTGAACCCCTTTTGTGGTTCAGATTGAACCACCAGTCCCTGAATTAATGTTTTCATGACTCCTGACACACTGAAAGCCGCAAGAAGCCCAGTAAGGCCTGCCAAGACAGTATTATGAATAACAGTTATCTGTTTGCTTTACAGAATCACATTTCAGTCTGGTGAAGAAGGTACACAGAACCCATCTGCATAGATAGGGCCCAGCCATTCTGTCTCTGTTTAAGTGGATTACAGTGCTTGCATCCATAGAAAGCTCATGCAACGAACGAATAAATATGCCCTTTCTGTCATTTAGTGACTAGCAACCTTTGCTTCAGATAATACATCCCCTGACTCAAGATATCAGTTAGTACTAGCTGTGCTGGTCGCCTTGACACGAGGGATCTCTCTTCTAGACTGAAAGTCAGCCTCCTCCCAGTTACACGTCAATTGCACGTCATGCCCAAGTTGCACACAAGTAGGACAAAGTTCGAGCTGGTCATGCAAACTCCTCCTCTGTGTACCACCCACCTATGACACCTACCTATCACCTACCTATGACTCATAAAGTGTACACCCTCATGCACGCCTACATGCTCTTATCTCTTTCTTTCTTGCTCTGCCTGGAGCGCTCCGCCCTATGTACAAGGAGTAAAATGTATATATTCTGTTCATTGTTATTAAATGTTAGAAGACTCTTCCTGAACCTCAGTGGTGATGGAACATATTCTCCCATGACTCGAGTTATTGGAATAAAGCCCATTTTAACTCAGATACCACGGACTCTGCTTCTCACTTGATGCATGATAATTGTTAATGCCTAGAAATTATGCCAGGGTAATATTTTATTTACCACATAATTTGGCGCCCGAACAGGGACATATCCCTTTCCTCACTCGCCGGAGTTGTGGGTCTAGTCTTTGCCCCCTTCTACAGCCGTGACGGACTTCAAGTGCGCACGCCATCGGGATTTCCCGCTACTCCCTCAGGCCCAGGAGGAGGACGGACTGCGACCAGGCATCCAAACGAGGCGGTGAGGAACGCGGATCGTCTCAACCAGAGCCCAGCCCGTGAGAGAGTAAGGTCCGAGGTCTCCAGAGGTCCACCTGTTCCAAGGCGCAAGCGTAGTCAAGTCAAGTTTCCGAGGCCTTCAAGTTTCAAGTTCTGCTTCCCGGTGAGTACCACTATGGGGAATGCATCAAGTTTCAAGACGGGTCCACTGTAAAAGGTGGAAACGGTCAAGACGGGTCCACGGTTAAACGTGGGCCCGGTCAAGACGTGTATCAATTTTTTGGGACCGGTATGGTTGTACTGTATTTTCAGTGCACAAAACTGTTTTTCAAGTACATGTTTAACTCTCTGTAATGGTATCTGTTTTAGTGTTTTAGTGTTATAATGTTTCTTGTATGAATGATTGTTGAATGTTTCAGTCTATTCTTGTGTATTGTGTTTCCATTGTATTAGTTTCAACATGCCACTGTTTTTCAAAGTTACGTCAGATAGGGACCAGAAAGGGTATACTAGAAGAGTCAGTTAACATCCCGCCTAGAGACACACCTGGTCATGACCCTCTCAGAAAGATGCCATTGAGTTATGGCGCAAAGAGTCACATAGGAGATCAGAGAAAGAATACAACAAAGTAGAGAGAAATAAACTAGCAGAGGAAAAAGCCAAAGAAAAAGAATCACGTCCTCTCAGAAGAACTAGCTAGAGTTAGTGTTAGAGCTATAAGTTTACTGTGGAGTTCCTTGTAAATAGCGCCTTGTAAATATGCCTTGTGAATAGCGTGTCATTTTTGTGACATGTTGAGTTTCTTGTGAATATGGCTTGTGAATAGCGCCATGTGGTTATGTTTTGTGCAGAGCTTGTTATCATTACGTTAGTCAGGAGAGAGCTGGATCTCTTTCAAGTACTTGGAGAAAATGTTTTGAAGATGTGCGTACGTGTTATGTGATAACGTGGAGAGATGAGTTCATGACTTTCCCATGTACTGAAGTCATTGGGGAATGATTGTGCTTCAGCTGCCAAAGAGTTAATATCTTGTACTGAGTAGGCAGTATTTGTTTTAACATGCTGTTTAACAAGGTGTTGAGGGATTTTGGCGTTTTTTGGTGTTTGGGGGGGGGGGGCTGCTTTTGAGCGGAAATTCGTACCCGTTCCAGTGGAGGGATGTGGTTGCTTTTTGGTGAGGATTTAGGGAATAGCTTGGACTACTGTGATGCAAAATTTGAAAAGGATCTGAGCTGTGGAAGCATGTTTTGTGTGGAGGTGCGATTTGCCATGTTATCCGATGGGCGTATTTCTGAAAATTGAGATAAAGGTTTCTTTGATTTTTCATTCTGGGTCTGCCTATGTGCTTTGTCAGTTTGCAGATTGAATGGTATGCATATCTAGCCAACCACTCATACAGTTAACTACACAGGAGGCAGCCACTCTGACTGTACTCCCTAGGACACAAGAACACACCTTGGCATTTGAGGAATTGAAAAGAGCATTATGTCACGCGCCAGTTTTAGCGACTCCATGTCACGGTAAACATTTTATGCTTTTTTATATTTTTATTTATTTTTACATTTGACTGTAGCGAGACTGACAGGATATGAACTGACATTATTTCAGCCACACATAGAGATCAGACGTTGTAACATTCTGAATCCTGCAACACTTTTGCCCTCAAGTACAGTAAATGCACCGCCACATGACTGTGTGGAAGTCATGAATATAGTGCCAAAACCAAGACAGATATGACAGATATTGCACTACCAGACCCTGACCTAACGCTCTATGTAGATGGTTCATGCATGAGAACGAGTGCAGGAATATTAGTAGCAGCCTATGCTGTGACCACAGGAAATAGACACACTGTCTGCACAAGCAGCAGAGCTCATTGCTCTGACACAAGCCTGCATAAGAGCTAAGCACTTGAAAGTAAACATTTATACAGACTCACAATATGCCTATGGCGTAGTTCATGATTTTGGGGTCCTATGGAGGGAGAGAGGTTTTTTGACCTCTCATGGTGCCAAGATTCAGCACGGCCAGCTTATTCAAGCCCTGTTAGAGGCCATACATTTACCTACAGCCATTTCTATCCTGAAGTGCAAAGCTCACACCAAAGTTACAGACATCATTTCCCAGGGTAATGACCTGGCAGACCGAACAGCTAAACTTACAGCACAGACACCAACAGACACGACAAGGACAGAGGTACCGTTACTGACAAAAAGTATGACAGTCAGGGATCCCACACAAGATGTACTCGACATACAGACACATGCCACTGCAGATGAGATAAAGAAATGGACTGAACAAGGAGGGGTCCAGACTGAACAAGGTTGGATGACAAAGGGAAAAGGCACATGGTTTCTTCCAAATTCTATGGTACAAGTAATCATTAACACAGCCCATAGTCCAGCACACTTAGGAGAAAAGGCAATGCTAGACAGCTTACAGAACATTTGGTTTAACAAGCACATGCGTGCAGCAACGAAGCAAAAAGTACGAACATGTATGATCTGTTGCCAGTTCAATCCAGGTAAAGGCATTCCGGTGGAACAAGGCGGATTTCATCCTCCTGACCACCCTTTTGAGGATCTCCAGATGGATTATATCCAAATGGACAGATGTAGAGGTTACAAATATGTCTTAGTAGTTGTGTGTGCACTATCTAGATGGACAGAAGCATATCCTGTTCCAGATCATACTGCTGTGACAACAGCCAGACAGTTAGTGCGTGAGTACTTCCCTAGGTATGGATTACCTCGTGTGATCTATTCAGATAACGGGCAGCCATTCTCCTCTGAATTAATGAAACAAGTGTCTCTTCTGTTAGGATATACCTGGAAGTTCCATTGTGTCCGACACCCAGCAGGCCTTGTAGAAAGACATAATCAGACAATTAAGACAAAAGTTGCTGAGATCTGTACAGAAAAAGGCGTGGATTGGATGGTGGCCTTGCCGGTTGCCCTCTTTTACATGCGTATGGTAGCTCATTCCAGAACAGGCCTATCTCCTTTTGAAGTAGTTTTCGGTAGACCGCCAAATATGTGGGGTACGCCTATGCCCTGATGTTGACAGTAACATGCTGACAGATTACCTGGCTTCCTTGATGTCTACACTACTCTCTTGTTGTTCACAGGTTGCTGCTGCCTTCCCTGACAACACCCAGGTCAAGGAACACGCCATTGTCCCCGAGAATTTTGTATGCATCCGGAATTTTGATCGTTCAAGTCCCCTTGAGCCACGTTGGAAGACGCCGAAGTTGGTGGAAGGACGTAAAGGCCAAACTTACCTTCATCACTACAAAAGATGCTTTGGACTATTTGGAACTTTGGAACTTTTATAAAGAACACTGACCTTTGCTAGAAAAGACTCCACAGCAGGAGTATAGGTTTAAGTTGCAATCTAGTAAGTCAGACGTAGTTTAATTGTTTAAGCCCACCCGGTGGTGAATCGGTTAGACTTGATTTCTGACATGTATAAGATCACATATGAGAATAGCAAGAAGAGAGATAAGATAGATATTGATTATTCTGTGCATTGTTATAATTGGTGTTAGTTTATTGCTACATGTTTTCTTTCCCATTTCCTCACATATACATTCTTCCAGTAACAGCACCGCAGAGCATACATTTAGTGAACTGCCACCCCATGAATTGTCATATCGACTTGCACTACGTAACAATACATTTATTCGTATGTTACACCATTCTCACCAGACCAGCAATGCGACTGATTGCTGGGTATGTGGCCAACTGCCTCCTTATCAAGAAACGAAGGGAGTTCTGCCCTTCTACCCTTTACCGTTCTCACACAATGGTTCATGTGGAGCATGGTTTGCTCTAATGACCTCAATAGATAGAAGGTACATAGCTTATCCAGTTGGCTGGATATATGGAAACCTGAATAAAGTAATGAATGAAGCATGCTTTCCAGACAAAGACGGATTCCCCCAAAGAAAGGGAACCGATTTAGAGAATGAAGAGTACGAACAGGGAAATGCATCTGTTAATTTTATAATGTTAAATGTTCAGCCCAAGCAAAATACAGGTCCACCGTTTATATCAGTCCTGCCAGCAAAAGGTGACCTATGTGTTAGTAAGAAAGGCTCAGTACTTATGGGACACAGCGAGTGTAACACTGTAGTAGAGTTTAGTGATAAAGGACTTTCTTCTTTCAAACCATCACGCCATACCTATTTCATTTGCGGTCAGACAGCCTATGTACATCTGCCCTTAGACTGGGGTGGGACTTGTTATATAGCATTCTTATTGCCACCTGTTTTCTTGGCCCCATCCCATTATCACAGAGATTCACAACTAGAACATGTTAGACAAAAGAGAGAGACAGATTCTGCAGGGATTGATCAGACTGAAACAGCTTGGGAGCAATATACAGACTTCAACAAAGGTTTCTTTTTCTTCGTTGGCCCCGTCCAAAATAGTAAGCTGATACGCTGATATACCTTCTGTTGCTCTTCCTTGTAGGGTTAGAGATAGCCCTTCAATTGGGTAACATGAATCCTCAGGCTAGAGTGTGTGCTGTGGGAATGTTTGGGATGGGGGCAGGGTACGGGAATAGATGGGCGAGGGGGTGTGGGAGATTCAGGAGGGTTGGATGCCACAGGCACAGGATTAGAGCCATCCCATAGTCCTTATGCTGACACTTAAAGTAAGCATCTTAAGCTACAGTGTCGGAGGCCTTAACTCGCCAGTGACGAGACGGGTGCTATTGGCACTCTTGAGAGAGTCTGGATGTGATGTTTGCCTCTAACAGGAGACCCACTTCCTGAGATCAAACTGGAAAAGCCTTCGATCCAGATGGTTAGATAGGCAATATTTCTCTTCATCCGGGGACACGAAAGCTGGAGTAGGGGTCCTGTTTGCTACACATTTTCAGAGCAAGGTGACGCACAGAAATGCGGGGCAGAGCTTTGGGAGTGAGGGTCGTAGTTGGGAACCACACTTACACCATTGCATCCATATATGGTTCGAATGAACGCCAGGAGGTGTTTGGGTTGACGGATGTGTGGAGAATGAAGTATCCAACAGCTAGGGAGTACACATGCTTTTCAGCGGCTCATCAAACTTATGCCCGTATTGACTGGTTTTTAACCTCCCCGAGAGTCACAAGAGCTACGGGGGGGCCTCGATAGGGACCATGCCCCTTTCGGATCACTCTCCAATCAGATTGGAACTGCACATCCAAGGGAACATCCAGGGCCACAAACAGTGGAAGCTTAATCACAAACTGCTTGCGTATGACACTAATATTAAGGAAATACAGGTGACAATGAAGTTGTACTTCGAAATTAACGATGATGGAGCATCCTCGGTTGCCCTTTTGTGGGATGCTTTTAAAGCAGTAATTCAAGGGCGTTTTATCGCAATAGCGGCAGGGGTCAATAAAGATAGAAAGGACAAAAGGGAACATCCCGAATCGCAAGTGAAAGAATTAGAAGGGGTGCATCGCCGTACGGGAGCCGTACAGGTTAGGAGACAACTTACTGCTGCTAGACAGCAGCTGAAAGCCCTTGACTTTGATCGGGTGAAATTATCTCTCCTGCGGACCAAACAGCGATATTACGCTGGAGGTAACAAAGCCGGAAAACTTCTTGCAAATTTACTCCGGGCACAGACAACCGCTCAGGGTATTGGGGAAATTAGAAGCGCCCATGGCTAAGTTTTGCGCATGGACTCCGACATAGCTGGCAGGTTTGAGTCCTTTTATACTGAGCTCTATAGGGCTGACGATTTAGACCTAGAAGTGGCTGTGCTTTACGTGCAGGAGGTACAAGTGGCGTCCCCCCCCCCAACTGTAGGTGACAAACCTGGATGGGAGGACTGATTTTTATAAGTCCTTTGCCCAAGAAATGGCCTCTGTGCTGGTACCCTTATTTAATTCTTTTAGTGAAAACGGTAGACTGACCCAGACTATGAGCTTGGCTGAGATCGTTGTGATTTCTAAGTCGGGTAAAGATCCACTGGACTGTGCATCATACCGCCCTATCACTTTATTAAACGTCAACCTTAAGATCTTTACGAGCACCCTGGCAGCCCGGCTGGCACCACACATGCAACGTCTAATTGACCCCGATCAGTCAGAATTCATCCCGGAAAGCAATTGCAGTGATGGGACTCGTCGGGTGTGTCATCTGTTGGATAAAACTTAACGTACTCAGTGACCCGCGGTGCTTCTTTCGATCGATGCCAAGAAGGCATTCGACTGGGTTCACTAGCCGTATTTGCAATGGGACTTGTGTAGATTCAGAGCGGGTGTCTGATTTTTGAGATGGGTGGACTGCATATATATACGGACCCACGGGCACGGATTAGCATCAATGGAGTGACCTCGCGACCATTTTGTATTCAAAGTGGTACACAACAGGGCTGCCCATTATCGCCCCTGCTCTTTGTGTGAATTATGGAGCCGTTCGCAGAGAGAGTACGCCAAAACCAGACTATCTCTAGGATCAGAATAGGTGATAGGAATCATAAAATGTAATTCTACGCGAACGACATGGTCTTGTTTTTCACTCAGCCAGCAACTTCATTACCTCCCTTAATGGAGGAACTGAAGTGCTTCAGTCGAGCCTCGGGATTCATAGTCAATATCTACAAAACACAGACTGAGCTTGACCCTCCCTGAAGGAGAACAACAGGCCCTGACAGCACAGTTCCCATTTACGTGGGCGCCGGAGGGCATCCACTACCTGAGTCTGCCGTTGTACCCTACTCTGGAAGGAAAGCCCAAGTGAACTAGTCTACTCAGGAGCGAACTCTTGAATTGGAAGAGGCACATTATGTCCTGGCTGGGCACGCTGGCTACCATTAAAATTTACTATTCTCCCTCGCATCCTATATGTGACACAGAGGCTGCCACTAAGACTGCCACCTACTATGTTGACACAGCTGTAACGCCTTATTAGTAACTTTGTCGGGGGGGGGGTAAAAAAGAGAGAATGGTTTGTCAACTGACATATTTGAAGCAGGAAGACAGGGAACTGGGTGTCTCGTTCTTGGAGCGTTACTTCCAGGCAGCACAACTTAGATATATGCTCCAGTGGTACAAATTGGAGTCAGAGAAGCATGGGTGCTCGATAGCGGGCATGCACATCTGGAAATTCCCATGGCACCCCCAAACGCACCGATCCAGCGGGGTATATGTGTCACCGGTCTTGAGAACAAACCTGGGAGTGTGGGATAGGGTACAGGTGCCATGTGGCCTCTCGACCCCTGTGTCTCCCCTGACCCCCTTTATAGGCAACCCAGACTTCCCCAGACAAGCACCGGGAATAGCTATCTCCATTGACAAGAGGCCAATTGCAAGTGCATTGGTGATCGCTGACAAACATGATGTGATGAAGTTCGCTAGCCTCACAGCAGGATTTGGGATCCCTCAGAATGCATACTGTCAATATATGTCCCTCTGCCACTGCGTGACCTAGCCACAGGTGCGCCCCCATGCAGGTCGCCCCCTGACAGTTTGAGAAGTGGTATATTACGCGAACATCAGACAAACGGTTGTTGTCAGACATTTATTCTTTCCTAAACAGCCCCGGGCAGCATAGTAAAACTCCTGCGCAGCGTAGGTGGGAAGTGGAATTGGAGCGCAAGTTCTCACCCAAAGAATGGCAGGATATGATACATACAGCCAGGGCCTTCTCCTGCAGTACAGCTGGTAAAGAGATGTTTTTAAAAATTGCACATTATTGGTATTATACGTCGGCAAGGATAATCAGATAGAAACGGGGAGGGAACAGGCCTTTCTGGCGCCAATGTGGCCAACTGGGCACGCTTACTCACATTCTTTGGTCATGTCCAAAGATACAAGATTACTGGGAGGCAATTCTTCGAGACAGCATATACCACACTGATCTACGTAAACGCCCCTCCTACATACTGCTGGTGCTTCCCATTGCCTTGATGTACCCTCTTAGATCTTGCCATGACAGAGCAATCACCCAGTCTCTGGGAGCGGCCAAGCAGGCACTGTTGGCTCAGTGGAGCACAGTGGAGATACCCTCTTGACTAGACTGGCTATACAAGCTATGGGAAACACTGGGGATGGAGACGATTACAGCAGGCCTCACACAGTCTTTCCCTAAATTTGATAAAACATAGGGCACCACCATATAGAATTCTTGTCCACCGAATTCACAGAGCTCACATGCCGACATATCTCCGAGTGCTCCGGCTCACTAAGGCCCCCCCCTCCACATAAACCTGGATTTCTACCAACAGGGAAAACAATTATAGTAGAGACTGTGTCTATCTGCTCTCTAATGGAAAAATACATAAATTCCTAATTTTAAATCATATGAAAAATATACCATTTTATATTAGGGACATTAAAGGTGTACTGCAAAAATGGAAGAATCTAGATAGGCAGCAGGACTACATTCTAAAAATGATCAGTGATGTTAGTCTTTACACATCAATGAAATACAAGGACAGGATTGCAGCAGTGAAAACAAGTATTTACAATGCAATAGGTCTCGCATTAGTAAAGGTTTGAGTTTTTGGCGTAGCAAATATTAATGAAACATTACCAGTTCGAATTTTGTTAATTTAGACCTATAGAGTGTAGTGTTGTACAGTGAAGTGGTGTAGTATGGAGTAGAGGAAATTAATATAGAGTGTAGTGGAGTTGAGTAGTTTAGCGTGGAGTGGTGTTGAGTAAAGTCGAGGAAAGTTTATAAAGTGGGATTGTGTGTGCTTGTATTATGATAAAATATAGTAATATTATGTAGGAATGAACGTATGAGAAATATAGGTTGGTGACACTACATTTGCTGTACCAATTTATTTATTAATGTGTTTTGTTGTGCAAGGTGACTTTACTTGTAGTTGCCTGTTTAGGCTTGAACCAGTGCATATAAAATAAGTTTTAGCTATTGGCATTGTAAATGACAATGACCTATTTATGTTTGGTTTTTTTTAAATGTAAATAAAAGGCATGGTCATTTACAATGCCAATAGCTTAAACTCACGTAAATGCAAGACCTATTGCATTGCAAATGCTTGTTTCCTAATGCATTCATATTCCAGATGCTTTTGTCTGTGCTTGCTCCCCAGTACACAAACAATCATTGGCAAACCCAATAGCACTTCAATTCGATTACCTTCCCCAATGCTTGTTTTCTACAAATCTGTTTAGCTTATGATTTAGTGCTCTGAAGTAGCATAACACTGATACAAGGCGCCCCCAAAAACTTAAAAACATTACAAAAATGAACCTTTACCAAGGTGCCCTGCTCATTTGTGTCATCATCATGAGCCACTTTAGAGTTTTACCCAACGCTTTCCATATTAGGATTTATTTAAAAAATACTTGCAATGCAAAACGCGGAACTGCAAGTCCCGGAATGCAACACGTAGTTGCTTATCCGGCCAGGAAAGGCCCAAGAGGGTAAACAACAGCAGGGAACCGCTGTGTAGCTACAACTATTTATTTGAGCACGCACGTTTGAGAGGATTCCTTTCTTCATTTAGGGAGGTTGCTGAATGCTTTAACACATTTGTTTGGTTAAATGTTACTCGAAATGTATGCAACTTCTCAAAGTTGATTCACAGAATAATTAAATAAGGCGATAAAAGGTGCCCACAAACAGAAGGTTTAGCCATTCCTGGCTAGAAGGAAATGTGCAGAAATTTAAGAGAACATTAATTCAAGACAGCAAAACAATGTTGCTTACATGTTGGCTCAGATCAGACCTCATCACGGCCTCCTGGGTTATTCTGAGCATCTGCGCGAGGCTGGTGGGTGAGACGTGATAAGGACAGAGAGACAGAGAGGAGGAGAGCGGAGGCAGTGTGAACGGGAGAATGAGAACTAAAGTTAAAGTTAATGGAGAGTTTTATGCAGCAAAGAGAAATAGGAAGAGATGATGACTGCCAGAAAGAAGACTCAAGGGGAAAAACCTGAGATGACAGAAGTGGGGGAGCACGATAAAATGTACCACTATATTTCTGAACATCAACAACCTAAAAACTTTGAACGGTGTTTTAGTTAGCACTCTTGCTGGCCACCGATAAATCGGAAGTCTGGTGCTGCCCTTGCACCAGCCTGTACGTACAGCTTCCGATGCAAAATTACCGCGCATGACGGTACTTTTAATAATCAAAATAATTTGTGAATCTGTAACATGAATAGTAATAGGCGCACCTACGATAAGCGTGCGTTTAGACGAGCTCCGATGCTAACTAGGGCAGGGAGCTTTTATTCTGAACCGGCCTCCGCCTTGTGGAGCAGCTCGGCTTCTTAACTGAACACCAATGACTGTGCAGTAATGATTTCCATTACCGTGGCCAGCTGGAGCCTCCATCCTCTCCTCTGCCAAGAGAGCCTCCCTGGTATGCTTCTCAAAAACATCTACAATACTAAACTTTCTAACAACTTTACTCGGGAGCAGCAACAGGTATTGTGGTTCTGGGGCCATCGAAAACAAAATACAAGTTCACAGTGGCACCGGGAGCATTCTAAATAAAGTTTTCAGTGGACCGTCTGTTGGTGGGTTTGAACCAGTGCCAGCTCAGAAGTCACGCAACTTAGTCAACTTTTTCATTGGTAATATATGTAGTGATGCAGCAACCTGCTGAAAGTGTGTACCCTATCTGCAACATTTAACGAGCAGTTACCGACCCAGGAATGTGGTGCTCTGGAGCCGCACCAACGTGCGATAACAAGCACACGTGTGGTGTGCGCGCCACAGGAAAACATGTGGTTTGACTTACTGCGCTCATGTCTGGGCACGATAATTGAAACCACATGGCAGCGGTGCGGGTAACCGACACCAATAGGCCATGGGCGGAGCAATGTGCCTGCCTTTGGCCAATTGCGTGCTGACTTTGTTAAAAAGACGCACGCAAAGGCCAATAGCGTGGGCCAAAAGGAAAAGCACACGCGCGTGCGTGTGTGATTCCTAGGTCAGTTTTGAAACCCCCTACAAGAGGTCTCTCGCTGCGCGAGCATTGCTACGCACTGCAACACTAGACGCGAGACCTAAAAATACTTATTAATCAGATCGGCACATTTTCTGGACAGTAAGGAGAGGCTTAAAGCATTTAAATTTCTGTCTCATCCACATCTTTAAATTCAATGTGGACATCTTTCTACAAAACAAGGGCCCACTGTGGGTGGCAAAATCACCCCCTGTATGCCTGTATATCCATGGGAAATGTTGAAAAAATACTGGTTCAGGGTCAAACGATTCCCTAATCTCATTAAACAAGTCATCTTCTATAAATAGGAGTTCAAGTTAGAGGTGCCTCTTGAGAAACATACTTGGAAACTGATACATGAAGGGGTTAAGCCCACCTTCATCAATGCTCGATTTAGGCTACTTCAATACAACATAATCCATCAAGTATACCGGACGCCCAAACGGCTTCAAGCCATAAACCCTAAGAAATCATCAGGTTGCCCAAGATGTGGGGAGCAGGGAGCCGATTTTCTGCACATGATCTGGAAGTGCCCATTTATTGATGGCTTCTGGGGGTCTGTCACCCGAAGGCTCCACCTGGTTACATGGTGGGAGGTCCCCAGGGAAAAAACCTTTTGCCTTTTGGGGCAGTTCCCGTTCCGTGAGAAAAAAAAGCTGACCAGGAAATTTCTTATCAGGTTATTACTGACTAAACGTAGAATTATGATGGGATGGCTGTGTCCTAAATGCCCAAAAGTAGACGACTGTCAGAAAGATATGGCTGAATGGATTAATGCAGAGGGATGCAACATGAAACTAGCATGTAGGAACGAGAATCTAAAGGAGGACATGAGGGCGTGGGCAGCGATGCTCACAGAATTGCTCATGCCACTGGATGAATTACCTCCATAGACTATAATGACACACACTCCAGTTGAGACCAAAATGGGGCCCTAGCGTTGGTCACATAATGCCGGCAACACCCAGCTGGGAATCGAGGAGGGCCCTAGCCTGCCTAGTACACATGCACTGATCTCACTGTAATACTGTATGGAACTATTAAATTCACTCACTACGAGACCCGAACGGGGGGGATGGGAAGGGGGGGGGGGGGGAAAGAGCCGTATGATTCGCAAAATGTACTAACCAGGTGGGATTGCACTATTGTCTCCAGATTGTTGTATGCTGCAGGATGCATTGTTCACTGAAACGCTAATAAAAATTATACATAAAAAGAAGTCATCTTTTGTGGATGCTACATAGACAACATTCTGGTAATCTGGCAGGGACTCCTGGAGAAATGTATAGACTAACTATCATCCAATTAATGATGCATAGTAATCACCTCCATTGTCTTGAAATTACAAGTGGATTGCTTAAACCTCTCGCTCCGCACCGAGAATAACCACATTAACAGTAAAATTCACCACAAAGAGACTACACCTAACTCAATACTGCATGTCGACAGGTACTCTCCCCCCCCCAAAAAAAAAAATCATACAGAACATCCCTAGGGGCAAAATCCTATGTGCCACAAGAAATTGCAGTAAGCAAAAATAATACATATCACAAACCCAAGAAATATGTAAACGAAAGGCAATGAGTGGTGTGAACAACCACACTTGGACAAGACAGTAGCAGAAGTGACTAAAATGGACACAACTACACTACTTTAAGAAAACACACAGCATGATATCCCTTCGACCAAAGAACCAATTAGGTACATTACAGAATTTTAGTAATGGCCATCATGTAATCAGGATGCAACTATTTAAAATAAACAGGCAACTACAAAGCAGAAATCCAGCAATAAAAGATGGAATCCGTCCATAATCCCAAGTAAGTTTCAGGCGAGCTATCAATCTTAAACAACAACTGTGTAGTTCTTACTCTGCAGTCTAAAGAAGAAAAACAAAACCCTTTCTAGACATATCACAAGGCTTTTACACATACCCTAATTACTCCATCTGCAAACTGGAAATGAACAAAATTACGTAATTTACCGTTATCAACGGCTACAAATATAACATTTAAAACTGGATTAACTGCAACAGTACACATTAATTCATATAATCTAATGTCCTAACAACATACAACAGCTGTACAATCCAACAGCTAAAGAGATCCAGTACTACAGAAACGTTCATAATTCAGTTGCCAAGTTACCATGGATTCCAGCACTTGCAACAATACCAGGAACACAACAAAAATGTCACGCCCACCAGCATTAGGCAAATTCGAAAGAACAGTAGAGTAGATGACCATGAACTGCACAGAAGAGAGAGAGTGAGTTCTCAGAATCGGAACCATTTACATGCGGTTCTGTAAAGAGGTAGAAAAGCATTACTGGTTCTATTAACAGCAGAGAAGGAAAACAAGTATGGACTAGAGCCCCACACATTTTTAACCCTAAAAACTACGAGACCACCAAAGATTAACATATCAGGTAATATATATATATATATATCAAGGAAATGCCATTAGAATATCTATTTTCACGACCCAACATTTAGAGACACCAGTCACTTTGAAGCTCATAATCTCTCTCATGCTGTCACTTAAACTCTTAACATCTAATATGCTATATCGAGTAAATGTATTTAATAAGAAGTGCCTCGTCAAATTACCATGTGTATATATATCATTTTTCAATGAAAGACAAGCTGGAAAAAATAGGTGATTGATCAAAGGTGAAACCAGACATACTGTATGACACTGATAGGATCATTCAATCATGTACACCTGCTACACAACTCTGGGTAAGTGTAACAAAGTTAATAAACATGACACCATCTAGTACATACAGGAATTCTATGAAAACTACAGATCTCTGGTCCTCTACTCATCAAAATATTAGAAGGAAAATTACAAGAGTAAGGTTCTTTGAATTCCACAAGACTGAATGTGACTCCGTAGTTTCTCCAACCATGGCATCAAAGTGCTCTAATCTCTACATCCCTCACGTCTTCCTTTAAGTGATTGATATCACTATACTCTCCATACAAAGTGTTCACAACAACCGTAAGACATTTAAATACATCACATACCCAGTGATTACCCCTAACAAAACGGGGATCTTTATCAAGAAGAATAGGAGAAATTTGACACTGCTGACAACCCTTTTATGCCAGTAGAATACTACCAACATGGCCGCCATATAATCTGAACGGTTGTCATACCGACATTACACTATATGTCTCTGACTGACAGACCCTCTAACCCTTCACTGCTGTATGGTACCGCTCACCCCACATTTTTAATAATCAACACTTAAAATATATATCTGCTGCATACATTACTCGTGGCGACCACCATGACATTATTAAGATGAACGATCGCAGAATATCAAGCACTTCCGCCCACCTACCCCTAATTTGAGCGGGGAAGTCTGTATAAAACATTACTTCCTTATTGAAGGCTTCCAGGTCCAAACCATAACCGATTACTCTAGGAAGGACCCCAGTGACAGTTTTGTTTGTTGAAAATATCTTTATTGGCAGTTTATAACCATGCATGACATCGTACTGTAAATATTGAATGACATATAAAACAAGTGGCGTACGGCTTACAAGGTTCTTCCCGCTTGGATATTTACAGTGTATTACAAACTATATATTGCATCTCATTTATTAAGTAAATGGCACATAGTATATGCAGTTAAAAAATTACCTTTTAATCAACTACACACCCCCACCTACACCTCATAAGAGTTCTGATCGGTTATAGTCCATCTATTTCTCGTGATAGGGGTGTGCCTGCTTGTGTCTTTTCCCCTTATTATTCCCGGAGGTCTGCACTGGCGGGGAGTGCTGTGGGGTGCACTGTCAACTCCATACATCAAATGTGCCAAGGAAATCACTAATTAACAAAAAACTAAATGAAGAAAAAAGGAGAACAGCCTCAAACCGTACATGTGGGTCTTCATATGTCAGGCATAATTTGTAGCAAGTGTGGTCATGTTATAGTATACTCTTCTTGGTAGGGCAAATTGAACCTTTATACCTGTCGGGAAGACCACTATACCCATATATTACTACATACATAATTAGGGGGGAGGGGGTGAAGTTACTGGGGGTGGGGTGTGAACCCCATTACAGTGCTAGGCGTGTCCCTGTCACGTCATCTACCGTACTTCGGACCCCAGTGACTGTTATAGTCTTCAGGACCCTCTAATTTCATTACTCGACCAAGGTAAGCATGTGCAAGAGAAATATTGTATTTATCACAGCACATATAAAAGGGAGGGTGACTTGTTGACAATTTGCTTTATTTAATACCAATATAAAAGCATAAAATCCACCCTGGAAAAACGAGAGGCTAAAAGAAATGCGGAAAGGTCCGACCTATTCGCCACTGCAACCACAGTGAGAGTGGAAAGAGGACAAATAACATCTACTAGCAATACAAAAGATAAATTAAGATACTGGGAGAGATTATCTAAAAAGGAAATCAATAAATACTGGGAACTAATAACAATGCAAAAATACGTGGAAGTCAAAAGAATCCCAAGAGGCTTACGCCTAATGCTAATGCCAAGCCACCAGGATACTAGTGGGGAATTGCTACAGGAATGGGGAGAGCATCTACTGGAATCGTCCATGGGCTTAATCCTAATTTTAATTAAACATCTCGAGAAAACCCTAAAGGAAATACGGAGAGAACTTAAAGACCAGGAGGAAGAAATCGAAAAAATTTAATTATTGGATGATGAGGAGAAACTGAAAACAGATATCTTAAAAAATCTAGAAAAACATGAAGAGAGAGTTAAACAACGAAAACATCATAAATTCATACGCGATAAAATCGATTTTGAAGAAGGGAGAACTTTCCCCTTTGGACGCCAATTTGATGCACGTAAAGGCAAAACCCAATTGGAAACAATTAACAAAGAATTTTCAAGTTATGATTCTCTGACTAGCACAGATGCCAGCGAAAATGAAGGCACCCCACAGACATCATTGGAAACTAGAAAAAAGACCAACTTTTTAACAGAGATGAGAATGGCTCTAGAACAACAGAGCAAGAACATACAAAGAGGTGGTGGCAGAGGCCGAGGAAGGGGCACAAGAGGAAGACCAGAAGAGGGAACAGAGGCAAGAACAGAACAACGACAGGACACATGGACCAAAGAGCGTCTAAGACAACCAAGGAAACAGAAATAGGAGAACAAACAAGTCAAGAATTGAATGTCATTAATCTTTCCGAAAAAACATTAACAGGCACCAAAAAAGAAGTTCTTAAAAAGGGCCTACATTTTTGTCCAACAGCTCATATAGATATTGCCCAAACTAGAATCGATTTGTATAAGTACACAAGAAAAATCAAACTAGCGAAAATACACGCTGAAAAAACTACAATGAAAAGAACTACAGGATCTACAACATCATACAGTACTCTTCTAGCCGAAGATGTAGATGGCTTGGAAACCCTAGTAACAATGGGGGCAGTGACAACATCACAAGAAAACACAGCACTGACAGACTTACAAGCCCTACTACCCCCGAAAGGAGCAGGAGAGAGTGGATTAAAACCAAGGTCAAAATATAATCCCACTTTACCACCCGGCAACAAAGTAGATTTGTTTCATGAAGCAATAACGAATGATTTATATAAAATCAGAAAGTTAAAAACGAAGGACAATCTAACGAAAGAAGAAAGAGAAGGTCTGAACAAACTACGACAAGATAAGTCAATTGAAATAAAACCGGCAGACAAGGGTGGGAACATCATCATCCTTGACAAAAGAGACTATGTATCAGAAGCTAGGAGACAACTGACAGATACTGAATGTTATGAAGAATTACAAATCAACCACACTTTGGAAATCCAGGCAAATCTAACCACGAAACTTCAATTATGGTGTGAACAGGGTTTGATAAATGAAGAGGAACAGAAATACCTAAATCAAAAACATCCGACAATAGCAACATTTTATTGCTTACCCAAGGTTCACAAAAGTAAAGAACACCCACCGGGAAGACCAATTGTGTCGGCCAACAACTCCTTAATGGAACCGATTTCCAATTACATTGATTATTTCCTAGCACCGCTAGTAAAAGATCTAAGCTCATATCTCAGAGATACCACCGATCTCTTACAAAAATTGGAAGGAATAACATGGCAACCCACCTTTAAACTAATCACAATGGATGTAATTTCGTTGTACACGAACATAGAACATTCCATTGGAATTGAGGCATGTAAATATTTTTGGGGAAAAAGAAACAGCAAATACTATGAACTTAACATCATGATAAATGAAATGATGTCCTTATGCCTCAACAATAACATCTTTTTATTCAATAAACAGCTATACAAACAAGTAAAAGGATGTGCGATGGGTTTCTCTTTCTCGCCCAGTTATGCAAATCTAACTATGGGATGGTTCGAGAAAAAATTGGCCTGCGCAGCAGAAAATGGCGATTCGCTTCAAAAGATAATTCTATGGCTGAGCTTCATTGATGATCTTTTGATCATCTGGGACGGCACAGAACAACAATTTGAAGAATACTTCGACAGTCTCATCAATAATGTGTCGAAATTAAAATTCACATATGAAATCAGTGAAACACAGGTGACCTTCCTAGATACAAATATCTATGTAGAAAACAATACTCTGCAGACAACATTACATCGTAAGAAAACGTCCACTAATGCCATATTACATGGAGAAAGCTTCCACAATCAAAATCTCAAATGGAGCATCCCATATGGGGAGTTCTTACGATTAAGGCGGAACTGTTCAACTGAATCTGAATTTGCCAAACATAGCAAAGAAATGAGTAACAGATTTGAAAAACGAAAATATCCCAAAAAAGTTATTGCAAAATGTCTACATAGAGCCTCAAATCAACAACGAAATGAATAAATCAAAAGGTGATGCAGAAGACAGAACAATAAGACTAATAACATCATACAATGTGGAAAATAAAAGTCTGACGAAACTTATAAAAAACATTGGGGTATTCTACAACTGGATCCGACCTTAAAAGAAATAATGGGTGATCATCCAAGCGTGACATATTGTTGAGCGAAAAACATAGGAGACAAACTTGTCCACAGTCATTTTCAACAAGCTTAGGCAACAAAATGGTTTCAAATAGAAGGCTTTTGACCATGCAAACATTGCAAGGTGTGCAAAATTGCAAAACACAAACGAGAGGTAGATATCCGAGACGGCACAAAATGGCAAATTAAAGAACATCTTACATGTCAAAGCAATTTTGTCGTCTACATGGTGGAGTGTCCTTGCACACTGAGGTATATTGGAAGCACGATCTTTAAGGCCAAAAAAAGAATTCTAGAACATATCAGAGCCACAAATCACAAGGACCGCACAAACGAAATAGCAAAACACATGGAAACACATCATGGTGGCAAGTGGGAGTCCTTAAAATACTGGGCTCTAGAACAAGTCCCAAAAACAGAAAGAGGTGGAGACCGTAAGAAAATCCTGAGACAACGAGAATCAAAGCACATACTTGCCTTCAGAACTTTAGATCCGAGGGGTCTAAATCAGAATGAAGAACTTTATGTGCACCTATCACTCCAAAAACTATTCATCAGTCCGAATAACATCTAACTTTTCTATCTCAAAAAGTTCACCAGAGAAAAACAACTAAGAGATGAAACATAGGACACAAAGGACAACAGTTGGCGAACCGTTACCAGAAACGGCCGACAAAACAAATAAACAACATTGAAAGCTCACTAGAGAGCGATGAACATTCTTTTCATAAATAAAAGGACAAAAAAGCAGCTATAGCCGATTAAAAAGAATTGAACTCATAAATGTTTTAAATCACATGATAAAAAAGAGCACCTTATTCACTGAAACTTAGAACCTTAAGTTATGTTTGAATATAGCACTATTAATACCACAATGCACTGCAAAATGAAATACAGGAAGTAACTGAGTGCCTACTGAAATAAAAGAAGCCCTTTTCTTTTCGTGATTAGATCCCGTGAACAAGCCTTATGTTAAGGCGAAATGCGTTGGGCATGGTGGAATCTTGTGAATAAACCGCCCTAATTTCTGTCAACAGGAGAGTGCGTCTCTTTCTTTTTTACCGCGAGGTAACATACCAGTCAATATATATATATATATATATATATATATATATATATATATATATATATATATATATATATATATATATATATATATATATATATATATATATATATATACCCAATAAATATATATATGGATAAAATCCTATATATTATTTAAAGCAATATTGATGGGTAGGGGGATATATCTCAATCTCAATGCCACTCAACCCCTTCATCATATGTATATTTTCATTGTCCCGGTTGATGCAAAATGTCCTGCTGTTGTAAGAATAAAGTGACTAAGTGCTTAAAAAGGTTCCCCCCCAATATCCTAAAAAACGAGACCCCTGTATGTAAATATTTTGTGCAAACGTGCAAAAAAGTGCAAAAATAAGTCTTATGTGCAAAGATAGTGCGAGCAGCTTTAGCAAATATCTGACCAATATTCTAGGTTTGGGCAATGCCAATTACCATAAAGTGCCTGAATGCTACTTACAACATGGTCAGTATATAAGAGATAGGAGGACAAAAAACGGGTAGTTAATTTGAGAAAAGATCAATAGGCTGATTCCCACAAAATGATATATACAATGTAAAAATTGTTATAAAATCATTCCAACCTAAAATCTCAATAAATTAACTAAAATCCTCCTGTTGTGTAGTGTTTCTCAACCAATTAATACATAAAATATATACAAGTTGTTAGATACCTCTATTCTGGTGTCTAAGATTTAGGGGCAAGGATCTTATTTCAGTAATACCCCTATTTGATGAGAGAGTTTAACAGCACACAAACCAGCAATCCAATAATACAACAATATGACGCAAATTCCTAATTATTTAAATACATACTTAATAAATAAGTAGATAAATAAATACGCACATAAATATTGTATAAAAATGCAGAATAAATAACATGGACCAAATTATAAACAATTGCTGATCGTAGATTTCATAGATATGTATGTAAATCATCACAGGTATTGAGAACCTAGGGTTGTTTGGAATCTAGTATATATACCTGGTCTCCAAACGCCACAATCTGGCTTCTCTATTGCCACCCCTTTTGTTGAAAGGCACTGTGTTTAACACATAGTATTTAAAATGTTTGAGGCTACTCTGATGTTGTTCCTGAAAATGCCTCGCCAGAGGGTAGCTGGGGTCTTCGTTTACAATAGCCCGGGTGTGTTGCAAAATTCTTTTATGCACTGGCAGTTTAGTACTGCCTATATATGTAAGGTTACAACTACATATCAGTGCATAGACTGCATACCCTGTTTTGCATGACAGATATTTGGATATGGTGTGTTGCTTTGAACTAAAGGCAGTTTGATATTTTTCAGTGTTCACACCATATTGGCATGCCATGCAATTGGACCACTTCTAGAAACCTGTTCTAGGTGTCAACCATGTGTTAGATTCCACATCTTCTGGGTGGTTTTTCATAAGTGCATTACCCATTGATGTTGTTTTTCTAAATGTTATAGATGGTTTTTTAGGTAATACTATACCAATGACAGGATCTCCCGTAAGTATGGGCCAATTGCGCCTTATTATTGCCCTGATCTCTCCTTCCTGTCTACTGTACCCCAGTATCAATCTTGTTGGTTCCCTCAGGGTGGAATCCGTATTTGTGTTTGACTTGGATTTATATTGCAATAAATCCTGCCTTGCTCGAGATCTGGATTTAGATATTGCTGTTTCTGTAGTACGATTCTTGTACCCACGTTGTAAAAATCTATTTTTGCATTTTTCTTGATTTTCCCTCATACCTAGCTCCTCACTACAAATTCTCTTAATTCTCAACATCTTCCTGTAGGTGATGCTGTTATTTAAGTGAGGGGGAGGGGCACTTGTCGCATGCAATATCAAATTGCCAGCTGTGGGTTTTCTGAAAAGGTTTGTTGCCAGACCATTGTGGGAGAGGTTTCCTTTTTTAGGTCTCGCACCTGCGACACAGGGCGAAGCCCTGTCGCAGCGAGACCTATAGTCGGCAGCTCTGCTTTCAAGGAGACAAGAGATGGGCACGCGCAGCATGCCTGAATCGGATCAGGTTGCACGAGCGTTCACCATCTCCTGTCTCCCTTGAAAGCCTCATGCACCTCTCGCATACACACACAGCCACACCCCCCTGCTTTCGCTTCGTAAACGCACACACACACAAGCGCACACACAGAGAGACACACGCACGCACACATGAGCGCACACACAGAGACACACGCAGGCACACACACACAAACAAGCGCACACATACAGAGACACACACCACACACACCCCCGCCGCCACCACACCCCCGCCGCCACCTCCCCCCAACCCCCCACCCAGTACAACTAAGCCCCACCCACCGCATCGGCGCCACTCCGGACTTCTGCAGGAGGAGGCAGGGCTACACTATCGAGCCGCTATTTGAGCACATGACCTGGCGGGCGTGGTATTGCATTGAGCGACAGTTACAGAGGGTCGCGCACCCCCTATGCGCAAAACTCGAGTGGAGCGAGACCGGCGGCGTCAGAAGCTGCGACCGGAGTGAGAGGCCGACCGGGGCCCGAACCGCCTGCCATGGAGCCCACCCGTGTCCGGCCCTGAGGAAGCTGAAGAGGAGGTGAGGTTTGCAGGGTGGGAGGGCGTTCAGTTGTCCAGGATGTTTTTTTTGCGACCCGCCTGTGATACCCCATCATGAGCTAGGGGTCGGGAATGTAAGTAGGAGAAAAGGGGCGGACAGTGGCATTTAGCCTCCCCACTTCCGAGACTCACTCTCGTGGCCCGTCATCACGAATCTAATGCCCCAACCGAGGCCAGCTAGTTGAGAATGAATGCTATCCGGACTCCGTGGGGCGCTCGCCAACGAGTAGAAAGGTGGGACAGGGTGGGGGGTCGCAGTCGTTTCAGGGCGGTGTGGCAGAGGGCAGGCCTTGATACTGGTAGGCTGGCGCAGAAAAAGAGCGGTGTGGCGGAGGAGGTAACAATGGCTATAGAGTATAATGGAGGGGTACTCCAGGGAATATGGTTGTGGATGGACAGAGAAAATGGGAGATGCCTCTCGACCTGAGAGGTGACAGGCACCGGGGCGGCTGAGGACAGCAGACCTTGAGTGGCGAAAGGCGGTGCTGCATAGAGAACTAGCGCGAGATTAAATAAAGGAACTCTTATGCCACTTGTGTAGCGCTTGTGATGCTAAAGGGTTGCCTCGAAAAGCTTAGTATGACCAAATTTTTGAAGCCGGGACAGAGCATAGACAAAGACGTAGGACTGCAATTTGGCTGCGATTATTGTCACAGTAACACAATAACAAAACCTACTGGTTTAGGACTTCCAATGTCATATGGATATGGTTACCAGATAAGAACACAAAGCGCCAGTTCATGATCTTTCTTTTGGATACTTTTATAATCTGCTAGTTTAGTCCAGTTGGTTTTAAGTATGAGCAAACTGAGTTTGGCTGTAACATGTGCAGTAGTTACACCGCTAAACGTATTAGCATATTGTAAGCTAGCAAAAATGTTCCAGCATGTGTGTGCGCTACAGTTTCATATTTGAATAGTGCTTTTCTTAACATTAGAATGGACATATCACTGCAGAAACCAGGTTAATTTTAATTTCGTCTGTTCCGCACTTGGTTTTGATCTGCTGACTGTTGCAATAGCACACATTTGGAGTGAAACTTTGTAGAGTAACAACTGTTTGCCACTCAGGGGCACCATATCATCACTCAGGGGCACCACAACATCACTCAGGGGCACCACAACATCACTATGCGCTACCACAGCATGACTGAACGCCACATCATCACTCGTCGCCACCACAACATCAATCCGCGCCACCACAGCATCAATCTGTGCAACTATTCAACAACAACTGGTTCAATTATGTTTTCTCAATGCTTCAAGCTTTATTACAAATGTCACAAAAAGATGTTAATATTTCACCTCTGTTCTTGGATTTTCGTCACAAAAAAACACAAACGTAATCCTCACAAAAGTTATTTACAAAAGTTAAAGCTATTGTCATTATACATTACAATACTTTTATTTAGGTATTAATTATTTAAAAACATTAAAATCCATTGTTATTTGTAATATCAATACATCCAAGTCATGTAATACAACACATATTGCATTACAAATGCTATAGGTGTCACATTTGTCAATAGCTCAAACTTTCCTCATGCGAGACCTATTGCATTGCAAATGCTTGTTTTTTTAAGTTGTTTTTATTGAATTTATGCATAATTCAGGTACAAACAATAGGAACACAGTTCCAACCAAGAAACTGCCAGTATGTCTTTCGTAAAATGCAGAATTCCATAATGTCATAGAGTTACACGTAAAGAATGATACATCCAAGAAATAAAATGTGTAGTTCAGGCAGTAGTACAATCACACATATCACAAGTGAACCACTAACAAATACGTTGGTGAAAATATAGATGACATGAAACGTCAGAGGCGAACAGAGAGCATATATTATCTGCATATTTCTGAACAAGGGCATGTGCCACTGTAGACATGCAGCACTGCGCTATTTAGGTGGAGTGGCCTGCACACAGCCCAAAATACCCAATGTCGGGGAAGGGACGTCTGTTCTGCCCACTATTTGATTTATTGCCTCAAATATCTCCTGCCAAAACACACTCAATTGCGGGCAGTCCCAGGCGATATGCAGAAAAGACGCTTGTGCATAGCCACAGCGCCAACATCTATCATCTTATTTGAGGTGCATGCGGTGGAGGCTGATTGGTGTACTTTAATATCTATGTAAGAATTTAAAATGGATGAGGCGTAACCTGTAGTTAGGGGAAAGCTCAGACAGCTGCCTGCAACAAAAGTCCCACTGTTCTTCTGTCAGTGGAGGGTCAAGTTCAGTATTCCACTTTTGCAGGGAATTTGGCTCAACTATCGGAGTAGTGTTTTGCATGCTAGTGTATAGGCGCGTGATTAGTTTACGTGGGGAAGATGTACTCAGGATATTTTCCAAGGCTGGCAGTGTCGGGGGAGCTTCAGGAAACCTACCCAAAGTGCACGACATGCAGCCCTCAATTTGTGATATAAGAACCGTTCTGCAAACAGCACTTCATGGTCTTCAGTCCCAGTAGGAGGTAGCCTAAACTCGCCATCTGGGTATAAGTCTGCAAAGGTATGTAATGGCATGTCTTTGATCAAAGTCTTATCCCCACCCCTCCCCTCTATGCAAGGTAGCATTGGATTGCGCATCAGCGGTATAGATGGCGAATAGAGCACCGGGATGTTAGCCCTTTTTTGTAATGCGTGCCACGCCCAGCGCAGGGTACCTGCCGTGTCTTTATCTCCCTTGGGACGGTGCGATTCCTGATATAGCGCCACCTCGAGCGGTATCGGTGCCACCGCGTCAATTTCCACCGCCACATGAGGCTGGGCTTGTGCACATAATGCATAGAGTTGCATGTCCGGGGCGCTCAGTCGCAATGGAAGTGTCAAAAGATTCCACAACACCCTGGCTTGTCCACCCGCCCACACGAGGGAGAGCAACTGGGATCGCTCGTTTTTAAAGAAGTGTTGTTTGAGGGGGATTGGCACATTTACAAACAGGTATAGAAATTTCGGTAAAATTATCATTTTCTTCAGCGCCACCTTCCCTGCAATGGATAAGGGCAGTTTAGACCAAATTGCGACCTTACCCTCCAACCAGGTATATGCCCTTCCAAAATTCAAGTTCCAAATCTCCTGTAGATTATGGCTCAGCCACCCTGCTCCGGCCTCCTATTTTAACGGAAAATCAGATGTCACCTCGGGGGTACCATCAGTCAATGGAAAAACTACTACTGACTTCGCCCTGTTTATGGAGATGCCTGCTAATCCTCCGAACCTGATAAACTCTCGAAGGACCGGGTCGAGATTTTCCTCGGGGTTGAGGATATACAGGGTCACGTCATCTGCATAAAGGGATATTAATAGGCTAAGGGTACTGAAGCCTATTCCCCTTGCAGTATGGTGCTGCCTAATTCTGGCTGCCAAGGGTCCCATAGCAATAGCAAATAGTAAGGGCGATAATGGGCAGCCCTGTCGAGTGCCTGTGATATCTGGAAGGTTTCAGACACAAAACCATTGACTCGAACCTGGGCTAGCAGTTTTGTATACAGTAGTTTGATTCTAATAATAAACAGAGGGCTCAGTCCCATACGTGCCAAGATCGTAAACAAGTATGGCCATTCAAGCGTGTCAAACGCCTTTGTTGCGTCTAAGAAAACGACAGCGGCATGAACACTTGGGTGGAGATAGTGTAACATTGAAAACAGTATAGGCAAGTTGTGCGAAGTCGACCGTCCAGGGATAAACCCCGACTGGTCCGCAGTGGCGGCTGGCGACATTTGAAAGTGGCGGGCGTAAAAAATCAGGTACACCTGTCATTTGGACCCAGCATACAAATTTGAAGGTATGCCTCACCGCAAACATGGATAGCGCACCCTATTTGTAATACGGCTGCAGGTTTGCTGCTATCTGCTACATTTCCACAAACTATACTTTTACAAAAATGAAATAACACTTTACAACTAAAGTTTATGTTCTTAGTTAAGTAGTTATACGGTCGTCCATTGTTATTGGGCTTTGAATGGCAGCATTTTTCTTGCCATTGCATTTTGTACCAAGTGGCCTTAAACCAATCCCAAAAACATCTATCTTGCATATCAATTCATTCCCTTGTAAGAATTAGCAGCTTAGGAATTTCTGAGCCTGTGAGCCATTACTACCGGCGGCACTGCCCTCATTCCGGTCTTAAAAGAATGACGAGTTAGGAAGGGGCATTGTGGACCAGAAACAAGGTGGGCAGAAGACATAGATGGACCGTAGAACTCCTACTATTTCTCTATCCAGATTACAGCCACCCTTTATGGCAGTATAGACCTCCACTGCATCCCCAAAAGAGTTATCCTAGGAACAATGTAATTAAAATTGCAAAAAGAAAGCAAAACATTATGAATAGTGAGAAGAAAGAGAATGGAAGAAACAGGCAACCAGGCAGGGAAACAAACTGTAGGTAGGCCACCAGCATTCAGCATGTCATGGAAACCTTCCTGCCTTTAATAGTCCTAGAACCATTAACACATGTGATTACACCATCTCCATCACTACTTCCCATACATCCAGCCCACCAGCAATTACTAACTGGACTCCCCACTTTTGACCTATTCATTTGCTCACCTAAACCATTGAATGCAAATACGAAGGCTAGCCTTTTGCTCAGAAATTCAGCATTTCCCCGAGAACAAAGCAGCACATGCTAGTCCATAACGGTTTCTATAGGCAACCTTTTATAGCCAGAAATATTGTCCAAAAATCACTGCTTTAGTTTCCACTTAATACAATTCAAAAACCACCAAGCACAATAGTCACAGTCGCGGCCGGCATTACGGGCGGGGGTTGGAATGGGGTCGCACTCGAGTCGCGACGACCTGAGGGGATGAGGGGGGAGGCGGGAGGGACTTTGGAAACAACAACACATTAACACAAATACGATATAAATAAGTAAAAGTAAACTTACCGTCCAGCAGACTCCAGAGACTCCGTCCCGATTCCCGCCGTCCTCGCTTTCAAGTCCTGCAGGCAGCACCAGCACGTCATCAGGAAGGCGGCGCGGCAGGCAGCCTCCCTCTCCACTGCCGCGTTTTTCATTGGTGCGGCCGGCTGCCCCAGGCTACGTCATTTTCTCTCATACAGAGAGAACAGGGAGAGTTACTCGAGGGCAGGGGGGGTGGCTTGGGGGAGCCTCAGGCTGCCCAAGCAGTCAGTATTAACAACAGTGGGCAAGCCACTCCCCGAAGTCACTCCCACCCCCACTCTAAACCAGGAAGTTCTGCTTTCTCGCCGTGCGAGAAGGCAGAAACAATGGTAGTTATATAATATGATAACTACCATTTGTTCTGCCTTCTCGTATGGCGAGAAAGCAGGGGGGGCGGCGCCCAAACGCCCCCATGGAGGAATCGCCACTGCTGGTCCGGGAGAGCAATCATTGGAAGCAGTGGCTGAAGTCGATTTGCCAACAATTTGGCATAGATCTTAACATCCATGTTAATCATAGACAGTGACCTGTACGAGTCAACCTCCGTTTCTGCCTTGTCCGGTTTCAACAGCGTCATGATCATTGCTTCTCTCATGGACGGTGGAAGGATTTCCGCCTCTAGTGCTTCTTCGAATACTGCGAGTAGCCTGTGAGCCAGTTCTTCAGCATTATGCTTTATAAAAGGCGGTCGTCAGGCCGTCTGGTCCAGGGGCTTTATTTAGTGGCAAACTCTTTATTACCTGTGTGACATCCTCCACCGTAATAGAGAGGTCCATGTAGAACCTGTGTGTATTATTAAACCACAACAGGGCAATAGACTCTAAAAATTCCTGCATGCCCACTGGACTTGATGTGTGGGTGGCTGTGTATAAGGAAGAGTAGAATGTGTAAAAACCGAGGGAGAACCCCTGATTGGCCCCTGATGGTGCGCCCACTAGCACTGTTTATCTTTTGTACAAAGGCAGTTGACGTGGACTTACGCACCTTACCCACCAGCGTGCGGCCCGGTCTATCACCCTCGCAGTATCGCCTTGCCTCTGCATATTTGCCCAAAAACGTAACTTCCCTCTGCGATTCTTCCGCAAATTCCAAGAGCTTTGCCTTAAGACTCATAGCTATGCCTGGGACAGTCTTGGAAAAAAATTGGCCTGATGGCCTTAAGGACACCCGCCTGCCGCGCCATGCATTGCCCTCTAATCACGACCTTAAAGGCGTCCCATAACAAGGCTTCAGTAGCTACCGTTTCCAGAATTAAGAGCAAAATATTCTGTAACATCAGATCTGATCTCCTCTTTGAAGGCCTCGTCTAGTAATGCATGGGGAGGCAGTCGCCAAGTGAAAGCGCACGGGGGAGAGTCTGGTAAAGACAGTTGAAGTAAACAGGGGGCATGGTCCGATAGCGAGCGTGCCAGGTGGGCCACTTCAAGTGTCCAGGTGGCAACATCACGCGACACCAACCAGAAATCTAAACGGGACCAGGCCGCATGCTGACTAGAAATACATGTCCCCTCCCCGAGTTCGGGGTGTCGGACCTTCCAGATGTCCAATAAGTCCCCGTCAGATATAATGTCCTTCAGGGCCGTACTAGCCTGAGGGTGTAGGGAACGAGCCAAGCCGCATCTATCAGAAAAATCATTTAGTATGGCATTGAAGTCACCTCCCCATATTATTGTGTGGCAACCTTGTGTCTGTATCCGCAACCAAATGTCACAAAAAAAATCGGGGGGAGTCAACATTTGGGGCATATACTGCTGCCAGTATCATAGATCTACCGCTCAATCGGCCACTCAAAATCACACATCTCCCCTCAGGATCAATATATGTAGTGTCTCCCCGCCTGTCCACTCCCTTACGAAGGAGTATTGCCACTCCCCGTGCATAGTTGGAATAGATAGCGGAATGTGCATCACCCCATCTGTTATGGCTTAGTCATTGCGACGGTTTCGCATTAAGTGCGTTTCCTGCATAAAGCAGATGTCAATATTGTGTCTCGCCAAATAGGCATGCACCAGCCTAGCTTTCCTCCCATCGTTGAGTCCTCGAACGTTCCACGTGATAATGTTCAATGTGTTAGTGCGTGCTCCCATTAGAATCGCCCTTCTCCAGTTCTCGTACCTGAGCACTGCATTGTATTAAAACTCCAGTGTAACATTTCTAAGTGTCCGACATCGGCATACTGGCATAGAACTAAACAATTAAACCGCTGTCTCCCACCTCCACCCACTCCAACCCCCCAACCAGGTTGTAGCATACCCCTCCCAATTCCAACGGTGGAAAACTTTCAAACAAAATATAGGGAGTCTTGCCAAGGGGGCGAGGTTAAGTCGGCAGACTTCCCTGTCTTCACAGGGTGGCCGGGAGTAAGGCGGGTGGGCCATACACGGCATCTGGTAATACTTAAGGACCATTTTTAGTTAGCTCCTCTGGTCTAATAGGGACCAGCAATCTATAGCAATGAGCTCGACCAAATGAAACCACATGAGGCCTTTCTTCCTTGGGAAAAAATGGAAAATCAACAGAGCGTGTGGAGGACATGTCAGTTAGTCTAGATAGCAGATAGGTTACCAACTAAACATATTTCAAAAGATTACATTTAGGCTAGGTATGTATAGCATTTCAATCATTGTCACTTAATCTGCCATCCGAGCGCTCCTCTCCAGCCCTGGCATCTTTGGATTTCCTACCGCCTACATGTTTAGCGACTTTCAGCGCAGATTTAGCATCTGTAAAATAGTGGGCAGTCCCATACTTTTAGATTAGCCAGGTACAGCAGTGAGTAAAGGATCTGCGCCTGAAGGAGAATACGTTTAGCGGGAGAAATTCTCTGCACGCTGCCTGCACCGCCGGAGTAAAATCCGGATAAAAGGATATGTTGTTTCCTTTGTGGGTGATTTGTCTTCTTTCCCTTGCCAAGCGCAGGATGAGGTCCCTGTCCTGGTAATTTAAATGTTTGGCTAATATCGTTCGCGGTGTCCCGCGACTGGAGGCTTCGGGCCAAGGGATCTATGGGCCCTCTCAACCACAAATACCAGGGACAGGTGCGGGTCAAATAATTCATGCAAAAAATCTGATATGAAGACTTCCATTTTTGAAATAGCTGTGGTTTCTGGAATGCCTGTGATCCAGAGGTTGTTCCGTCTGGACCACACCTCCGAATCATCATTCTTGGCTCTAATAATGTAGGAGAGTAGGGTCTGCTTCCCAT
Source organism: Lissotriton helveticus (assembly GCF_964261635.1). Lineage (NCBI taxonomy): Eukaryota > Metazoa > Chordata > Amphibia > Caudata > Salamandridae > Lissotriton > Lissotriton helveticus. Next base: position 1,117,848,824 of record NC_136068.1, on the reverse strand, counting down.
GGTTACCCCCACTTTTTGCTGCGATTCTCTGGTTTTTCGACTTTAGTGTGGCTGTGAACCTGCTAATCAGGCCCACAGCCCAGCTGTTCTCTCTCTAAATTGATACAATGTACTTTAGGTCATCCCAGATTGGTTACTAGGTCACCCTTGTGAGCCCCTGTATAGTGTACTATAGGTACCCAGGGCATAGGTGCACCCTAGGCCTACCAGGGACTGCAGCATGTATTGTGCCACCCCTGGTTTGCCTTCCAAACTGACACCACAGGTCTGTTCACACAGCCTGGGTAAGGTGGTGTAATCACCCCTTACTTAGATATAGTATACCTATATCTATATATACATATAGTTACATATACACCTATAAGTCACTCCTATGGCAGGCCTTAACAATCCTGGAGGCAGAGTGCTTGGTTTTATGTGAGAGGGTGCCCTAGCATGAGCGGAGTACCTCTGCAGCTTTCAGAACCATCTCCTTATAGCTGTACTATGATATAGCCATACCATATACTCTTAAGTGCATTATAATCCTCGCGGTTAATGCTAACCTTGGTTTGGCTTTATCAAAACATGTCGTGTAAGGTGTCAAACACTTTGGAATACTACCCCCCCCCCCCCAACCCCACCAGTCCTGGCGGCGGGGGCAGCATTCCACTCTTCTAGAGGCAGAAGACATGTAGTTACTGGTTTACCCGGTTTATGTTGAACAGAGCCTCAGCATCACAAAATGGATGCTGCTGCCACAGACACGAGTCTGCCCTCCTGCTGCTGGACGAAACTCCGGCAGGGGAGGCCTAGACAATAGGTTTCTTGCCCAGGGAGGTGCTAGCACCTCCCCAGACAGGCTCTTTGTGTATTGTGGCAGGGTGGGCTGCATTCAGTGAATGCTTTCCAGACACTGCCTGGGGCACACTAGGTGCTCCATGCATTTCCCAGTTCAAACCGGTTGCTGGGGCACTCAGCCCCAGCTCTGGCGCGAAACTGGACAAAGGGGAAGGGGTGTAACCACCCCCACCCCAGGCCCACCCATAGGAGGGACCTTAAAGTTAGTCCAACCCCTAAACTTAGTCCCTAGGACTTTAGATTACCCTGGACGAAACTCTGAAACATTTATCCTGGACCTTCGACATTCCATTTCTAATGGAAGACGGAAGACATCTCCCTTGTGCTCAAGGAGTGACCACCCTGTTCAAAAAGGCACAAAAGCATATTTGCCGGTCTGCATTTCCGAGGCTCCCGCTGGATCCCGAAGAATCTGCAACACAGGACACAGACTTCCAGACATCTGACCCCGACCTTCACTCACAGCAAAGCTGAGACCCGTGGCGGACACGAGAGACGTGGGACCGGAACTCCTGGACATCCTGCATTTTGCTACCTGCATCGACTTCTCGGGGTATCCCGAAGTTGTGCATTGGGTTGCTTAAAGCCCCAGACCCGAGCACCTTTTGCACCGAAGCACAGAGCTCCACACTCCATAAGTGGTCCGTGGGCTCGCTTTGTGCATTTCTGCTCAACGCGTCTTTGCGGTTCCTAGTCCGTTGGCTAGTGAGCCCCCAAAAAGACAATCCTTTACTTTAACTTGCTTTCCTGGTGGCTCCAGGCTTGCTCCAACTGACCTGCCAAGGAGAAGTTCCACAGACCTTGCTGGTCTGCACCGAAGCCCATCTCGATATCCTGAGTGGGTTGTGTTTGCCAAGGCTTTTTTGGGTCCAATCTGGATACTGACACTGCAGTCAACTAGATCCTTCGTGGGACAGCTCGAATCCAGCTACTGGTCATCGTCGACGCCTCCTGGTCCTCGTGGCTGAAGAGATAAACTTCACCTTTTCACCTGAAATCACCTGACATCTGGTGGCATCTTCCTATCGCCGCCCTGGTCACTGGCAAGTGGCCCAGACTCTGTCCCTTCTGCTTTCAGGTTCTACACATCTTCGATCCACCCTTGGATCCACCTGGACACTTTTCCTCTGGTCGGCAGCAGCACTTCTTTGCAGATCTCCATTGAAATCGACGACGAAACCCAACACCAAAAGAGCCCTATGCACCCGGCTTCCGTGGGTGAGGTAACACGAGTACTCTGGTAGTCTCGAGGGTATTGGCCCTCCTAGTGTCTAAGTCTAAAAGGGTTCCATCATAGTCCATTTAGAAGTGTGCTTAAATTGTAAATTTGTAACTTGTTTGTTTCCCATAGAAAGTCAGTGGTAACCTGGGGCTGTGTTTAGACACTGCACGCGTCTCCCTTGGGCCTCCTACATCCTGACCTTTGTTTGTTTAGAGTAGCCCCAGCGATTCCACAGGCCCCAGGCCTGCTTTCTAATTCTCACGTGGTTCTTATACCATTATTTTAGTATATGGTTTGTGAGACCTCAAGGGCAAAACGTATACTGTGCAACTTATCGTATGCTAATTAAGTAACTTGTATTGTACTTTTACCTCTGACCTCATAAAGAGTGCAGAGGGGTTGTGTTTAGAATAAATACATATATATTTGATATATGCCTTGTGTGGTGTGCTTTCATTTGATACTCAAGGGATTATAATTGGTAAAAAAACTGGCCTAATTCGCTCTCTGAGGTCTTAGCCTGAAGACTGCTCGCCACTGCTACCCCTAGGTTAGCTTTCTAGAAGGTTGACTTTACAACCACCGTCAATAAGGGTCGATTAGACTGGTGCAAGGTGCCCACTAGAACCAGTGCACATCATATGCCAGGCTAAATTCTCACATTGGTGTGCAGCGGATGGGATAAGAGCTTGCATTGTTTTACCAAATAATCTTGAGAATATCATTGGAAAAATCACATCAAGATACCTGTAGGTACATATGAATCAAGTCTTATAATACATAAGTTCTACTGAACTTAGCAGTTGTAGGTGGTAAGAGCTTAGCACACCCTGGCTACAACTTCTAGAGAGGTTCTAGTAGGATAACAAGTAGTGTAGGTAGTGCACACACCACACCTCAGTAATCATGGCCTTAAGGGCAGGAGCTAGTGCCTCTCTGCCAGATGTCAGCCAAGTGCAGACATCTAAGTATGACACCTTCTCATTCCAAGATTTGAGAGGATTAGGAGTCACAAGAAAATCAAGGCAAGGACAGAGTACAACCACCCAACACCTCATAGTTATACTGGTGGCAGATGACTAAGCAAAGCATCAGATCCAGGTACCAAAGTTAGTGGGAAGGGGGGCCATCCATCATCAGAGGAGGATCCTAGTGGGGCTCCACACCAGGACTCTGAAGAGGAGGAGGATGAAGACCAGGAACTGGTTGAAGAACCAGACCTGGGAGAAACAGGACTAACTGGAGATGGAGATGGCCATGAGGGTCACTTCTTCATTCCCCCAGATAGGCCTACTGGTGGACCCAGAAGACAGAGATCTAACTCAGGTGAATCTCACCATTCTGGTTCATCAATAGGGTCAACTGCCTCATCTCACAGGAGGAGAACATCCCCTCAGAGAAAAGAGCATGAAGCTAGAATGACAGAAGTCAAGCTTAGGATCAGGAGGCAAGAAGTTGCCCTGGCCAAATAGACCCTGGCTCTTGCAAGAGAGAGAAAATTGTGTGGGCTAGAGCCCACTGGTGGCATCAATATCCCTAGAGGTAGGGATAGGTCTTATGACCATAGAAACCTAAACATGATTGTCCCTCACTATCAGATTGGGGATGACATCCACGAGTGGATAACTGCTTTGGAGAGGGCCTGCAAAGTACAGCAGGTACCCCAGAGTCTGTGGGCAGCAATCGTGTGGCTCTCCTTTGCAGACAAAGGAAGGGACAAGCTCCTCAATGTTAGAGAAGAGGATGCTGACAACTACTATGTCCTGAAGAGTGCTCTGATAGATGGGTATGGCCTAACCATTAAACAGTATAGGTTGCTGTTCAGAGATACCCAAAAGACACAGACTCAGGACAGGACAGATTTTGTAGATTGTGCTACTAAGGCTCTGGACGGTTGGTTACTGGGCAGTAAAGTAAGTGACTATACAGGATTGTATAACCTTATAATGAGAGAACAGATTCTTAATAATTGTCACAACCAGTTATTGCATCAACACCTGGTTGATTCTGATTTGACCTCTCCACAAGAATTGGGTAAGAGGGCAGACAAATGGGTCAGAACCAGGGAGAAGCAGAAGGTACAGAACCAAGGTGGTGACTACAATGTCTGGCCTGACCACCTATGCACCTTTGTTACCTTGCATTGTTCTCTATTGATAACCTTCTGCTCTTCTTTGCACAAAACGCCTTGTTAATTATTCTTTGTCTTTATATCCCATATGTGTGTAAAGCGCTCCGATATCTGTGAGGATCTTGTTCGCGCTCTATAAAACTTTCAAAATAAAATAAAAATAAAAGGGTGGGGAGAAAGCAAAAGATCAGAAGCCTTCTCAAGGTCCCCAAAAAGCTTCTACTGGTTGGGGTTCCCAACAATCTAAAAAGAAAGAATGCCAAAAGAAACCATGGTGCAAGGTTTGTAAAAGTAATACTCACTGGACCAGTGATTGCACCAAAAAGGAGACAGCTCTAGCCACCATTGCCCCTAAGGCAACTGTTCCCCATAGTTCAGCTAAAAGTGGTGATTCTCAACAGAAGGGTGTAGTAGGGTTAACCCTGGCCTGGGAACTGAGATGGACTCTGGCCTAGTCAGAGTACCAACCCAAGCTGTTTTGATCTGTGATGGAGGCATGGGTATGTCCTTCACTATGAGTCCCAATAGCTTGGGCAAGTACGGACAAACTCCTTTAGTCCATGAAAAAGAGGCCCAGGCCTACAGGGACACAGTGGCTACTGTCACCATGGTGATACCGGACTTTGTGAACCCTGGACAGATCATACTAGGTGAAACTTACCTAGTGACCAATGCTAGCAATGTCACTACTGCACACAGTATAGCAGTTGTGAATTTCTCCTGGCGAGGGGTAACTGGCCTTAAGAAAGTTGTTGCTAGTTCAGACCTCCCTGTAGAATGTTTGCTTGGCAATGACCTAGTGGCTTCAGCTTGGTCTGAAGTGGAGTTGAGGACACATGCAGAAATGTTGGGCATATCAGCACATGTTCTTGCTGTAACCAGATCACAGGTCAAAAATTGCAACACTGATCATGCACTGGATTCTGGAATAATGGACCAGTTGTCTTCCAGGAAAAGGAGCAGTAGGGTTAAGGCTGTGCCTTCCCCCTTGCCTCAGGATGAGGATCAGCCTTCTGAGGAAGCTGATTGTGAGCCCCAAGAAGGAACTGTCCTAGAAGAGCTTGAGCCTGACCAGGTTGAATTTTTTGGGACAGGGGGACCTTTTAGGGCAGATCTGAGGCAGGCACAGTTGGACTGCCGTTCTCTTGAACCTCTCAGACAGCAAGCTGCTGCTGAGGCTGCAGGGAATGCAGGTCGAACCCATAAGGTTTACTAGGATGAAGGGTTCCTGTATTCAGAGGGTAGAGACCCCAAGCCTGGTGCTTCCAGGAGGTTGGTCATACTTTTGGCATTCAGGGGCTTCCTTTTGACACTAGCCCATGATATTCCCCTTGCAGGACATCTTGGCCAGAACAAAACTTGGGACAGGCTTGTTCCACATTTTCACTGGCCCCACATGTCAGAAGACACCAAGGAGGTTTGTCGCTCCTGTGTGACCTGCCAAGCCAGTGGCAAAGCAGGGAGCACTACAAAGGCCCCCCTTATACCACTACCTGTGGTGAGGGTTCCCTTTGAAAGGGTTGGGATAGACATTGTTGGACCAATGGATCCCCAAACAGCCTCTGGGGACAGGTTTATTCTGGTGATAGTGGATCATGCCACCAGATACCCAGAAGCTATTCCCCTTAGGACCACTACAGCACATGTTGTGGCAAGAGCCCTCCTGGGAGTTTTCTCAAGAGTGGGTTTCCCTAAGGAGGTTGTATCAGATAGAGGTGCACACTTCATGTCTAGTTACTTGACTGCAATGTGGAAGGAGTGTGGAGTGAACTACAAGTTCACCACACTCTATCAACCACAGTGCAATGGTCTAGTTGAAAGATTCAACAAGACCAAAAGGGTATGATCAAGGGTCTCCCAAAAAAGCTCAGGCGGAGATGGGATATCCTGCCTTTTGTTTGCTTATAGAGAGGTCCCACAGAAGGGGGTTGGCTACAGCCCTTTTGAACTTCTGTTTGGGCATCCTGTAAGAGGACCCCTTTGTCTGGTGAAGGATGGATGGGAGTTACCTCTCAAACTTCCCGAGCAAGACATTGTGGACTATGTATTGGTCTCCGCTCCCAGATGGCTGAGTACATGAAAAATGCATCCAAAAACCTTGAGGCAAGTCGGGAATTGCAAAAGGCCTGGCATGACCAAAAGGCTGTACTGACTGTTTACCAGCCAGGACAGAAAGTGTGGGTGTTGAAGCCAAGTGGCCCCAGAAGCTCTCCAAGACAAGTGGAGTGGACCCCACACTATTGTTGAACAGAAGGGAGAAGTCACCTATTTGGTTGATCTTGGAACGCCCAGGAGCCCCCACAGGGTGCTTCATGTCAACAGACTGAAACCATATGTTGACAGGACAGACATGGGCTTGCTCATGGCTACTGATTAAGGACATGAGGAAGAGAGTGACCCTCTCCCAGACCTGCTCTCTCAGAACCCTGATGATGCTTCAGTTGATGGTGTAGCATTGGCAGGCAGCCTCACTGACCAACTGCAGAGTGACTGCAGACAAGTTCTGCAGGCATACAGACATATGTTTTCACTGACTCCAAGTCAGACTACCTGGTGCACTCATGAAGTGGACACTGGGGACAGTCTGCCTGTTAAAAATAAGATTTACAGGCAACCTGATCATGTCAGGGACTGTATCAGGACAGAAGTCCTGAAAATCTTGGAACTGGGAGCGATTGAGGCCTCAGAGAGCCCTTGGGCCCGTCCAGTAGTCCTTGTGCCAAAACCTCACACCCAGGGTGGTAAGAGAGAGATGAGGTTTTGTGTAGACTACAGAGGTCTCAATACTGTCACCAGGACAGATGCCCATCCAATACCCAGAGCAGATGACCTCATAGAGAAGTTGGCCTCAGCCAAATATCTGAGCACATTTGATCTAACAGCTGGCTACTGGCAAATCAGGTTAGCTGAGGAGGACAAGCCAAAGACAGCATTTTCAACCCCTAGTGGGCATTATCAATTCGTGGTGATGCCCTTTGGTATGAAAAATGCACCTGCCACATTTCAAAGGTTGGTGAACAAAGTCCTCTCAGGCCTGGATGACTACTGTAGAGCTTATCTTGATGATATTGCGGTCTTTAGTGCCACCTGGGAAGATCACCTGATCCACCTGAAAAATGTTTTGGAGGCCCTGCAAAAGGCAGGCATAACTATCAAGGCTACCAAGTGCCAGATAGGGCAGAGTCAGGTTGTGTACCTGGGTTACTTTGTAGGTGGAGGCCAGGTTCAACCATTACAGAGCAAAATCCAGACCATAATGGACTGAATTGCTCCAACCACCCAGACTCAGGTCAGAGCTTTCTTAGGCCTGACTGGGTACTACAGGAGATTTGTCAAGGGGCATGGTTCCATTGTGACATCCCTGAATGACTTAACTTCTAAAAGAATGCCCAAGAAAGTTCAGTGGACAGTAAGCTGTCAAAAGGCATTTGATGACCTGAAGCAGGCCATGTGCACTGCTCCCATTCTACAAAGTCCAAACTACTCCAAAGAATTCATTGTCCAAACAGATGCTTCTGAGTTGGGGGTAGGGGCTGTACTATCACAATTGAATGATGAAGGTCAAGACCAGCCAGTAACTTTTATTAGCAGAAGGCTGACCCCTAGAGAAAAACGTTGGTCAGCTATTGAGAGGGAGGCCTTTGCTGTGGTTTGGGCCCTGAAGAAGCTGAGGCCAAACTTGTATGGCACTCACTTTACAGTTCAAACAGACCATAAGCCCCTCTTGTGGCTAAAACAGATGAAGGGTGAAAATCCCAAACTGCTCAGGTGGTCCATTTCCCTACAGGGGATGGACTGTACAGTGGAACACAGACCTGGGAGTAACCATGCCAATGCAGATGGACTCTCCAGATATTTCCACTTAGAACATGAAGACTCAACTGGTTAAGTTTAGTTTAATGTCCCTACGTTTGGGGGAGGGGGGGTGGCGTGTTTAGGAGAGTAGGGTCTGCTTCCTATGGTTAACCCCACTTTTTGCTGTGATTCTCTGGTTTTTCGACTTTAGTGAGGCTGTGGACCTGCTAATCAGGCCCACAGCCCAGCTGCTCTCTCTCTAAATTGATACCATGTACTTTAGGTACATATCAGATTGGTTAATGGGTCACCCTTGTGAGCCCTTGTATAGTGTACCATAGGTACCCAGGGCATAGGTGCACCCTAGGCCTACCAGGGGCTGCAGTATGTATTGTGCCAACCCTGGTTTGCCTTCCAAACTGACACCACAGGTCTGTTCACACAGCCTGGGTAAGGTGGTGTAATCACCCCTTACTTAGATAGAGTATACCTATATCTATGTATACATATAGACACATATACACCTATAAGTTACTCCTACGGCAGGCCTTAACAATCCTGGAGGCAGAGTGCTTGGTTTTATGTGAGAGGGTGCCCTAGCATGAGCGGAGTACCTCTGCAGCTTTCAGAACCATCTCCTTATAGCTGTACTATGATATAGCCATACCATATACTCTTAAGTGCATTATAATCCTCGCTGTTAAGCTAACTTTGGTTTGGCTTTATCAAAACATGTTGTGTAAGGTGTCAAACACTTTGGAATACTAACCTCCCCACCCCACCACTTCTGGCGGCGCGGGTAGCATTCCACCCTTCTAGAGGGAGAAGACATGTAGTTACTGGTTTACCCAGTTAAAGTTAAACAGAGCCTCAGCATCACAAAATGGATGCTGCTGCCAAAGACACGAGTCTGCCCTCCGGCTGCTGGACGAAACTCCGGCAGGGGAGGCCTGGACAATAGGTTTCCTGCCCAGGGAGGTGCTGGCACCTCCCCAGACAGGCTCTTTGTGTATTGGGGCAGGGAGGGCTGCATTCAGTGAATGCTTTCCAGACACTGCCTGGGGCACACTAGGTGCTCCATGCATTTCCCAGTACAAACCGGTTGCTGGGCATTCAGCCCCAGCTCTGGCGCGAAACTGGACAAAGGGGAAGGGGTGTAACCACCCCTACCCCAGGTCCACCCATAGGAGGGACCTTAAAGGTAGTCCAACCCCTAAACTTAGTACAAGTATAGGATCCCAGTCCCTAGGACTTTAGATTACCCTGGACGAAATTCTGAAACATATAACCTGGACCTTCGACATTCCATTTCGACTGGAAGACATCTCCCTTGTGGTCAAGGAGTGACCACCCTGTTCAAACAGGCATCAAAAGCATCTTTGCCAGTCTGCATTTTCGAGGCTCCCGCCGGATCCCGAAGAATCTGCGACACAGGACGCGGACTTCCAGACATCTCTGACCCCAACCTTCACTCACAGCAAAGCTGAGACCCGTGGCAGACACGAGAGATGTGGGACCGGAATTCCTGGACATCCTGCATTTTGCTACCTGCATCGACTTCCCGCGGTATCCTGAAGTTGTGCATTGGGGTGCTTGAAGCCCCAGACCCGAGCACCTTTTGCACTGAAGCAGAGAGCTCCACACTCCACGAGTAGCCCATGGACTCGCTTTGTGCATTTCCGCTCAACGTGTCTTCGCGGTTCCTAGTCCTTTGGCTAGTGAGCCCCCAAGAAGACAATACTTTACTTTAACTTGCTTTCCTGGTGGCTCCAGGCTTGCTCCAACTTCCCTGCAAAGGAGAAGTTCCACAGACCTTACTGGTCTGCACCAAAGCCCATCTCGACATCCTGCGTGGGTTGCGTTTGCCAAGGCTGGTTGGGTCCAATCTGGATACCGACACCGCAGTGCATCCTTCGTGGGACAGCTCGAATCCAGCTCCAGGTCGTCATCGACGCCTCCTGTTCCTCGTGGCTGAAGAGACAAACTTCACCTTTTCACCTGAAATCACCCGACATCTGGTGGCCTCTTCCTATCGCCGCCCTGGTCATTGGCAAGTGGCCCAGACTCTGTCCTTTCTGCTTTCAGGTTATACAGATCTTCGATCCACCGGGACACTTTTCTTCTGGTCGCCTGCAGCACTTCTTTGCAGATCTCCATTGAAATAGACGACAAAACCCGACACCAAAAAAGACCTATGCACCTGGCTTCCATGGGTGAGGTAACAAGAGTACTCTGGTAGTCTCGAGGGTATTGGCCCTCCTAGTGTCTAAGTCTAAAAGGGTTCCATCGTAGTCCATTTAGAAGTGTCCCTAAATTGTAAATTATTAACTTGTGCGTTTCCCATAGAGAGTCAATGGTAACCCGCGGCTTTGTTTAGACACTGCAGCGTCTCCCGTGGGCCTCCTACATCCTATCCTTTGGTTGTTTAGAGTAGCCCCAGCGATTCCACAGGCCCCAGGCCTGCTTTCTAATTCTCACGTGGTTCTTATACCATTGTTTTTGTATATGGTTTGCGATGCCCCTAGGGCAAAATGTATACTGTGCAAGTTATCGTATGCTAATTAAGTAACTTTTATTGTACTTTTACCTCTGACCTCAAAGAGTGCAGAGGGGTTGTGTTTAGAATAAATACATATATATTTGATATATATCCTTGTGTGGTGTGCTTTCATTTGGTACTCAAGGGATTATAATTGGTAAAACAACTGGCTTAATTCGCTCTCTGAAGTCTTAGCCTGAAGACCGCTCGCCACTGCTACCCCTAGGATAGCTTTCTATAAGGTTGACTTTACAACCACCATCAATAAGGGTCGATTAGACTGGTGCAAGGTGCCCACTAGAAGTAGTGGACATCATATGCGAGGCTAACTTCTCACACATGAAATTTAACAATTTATCCATATGCAGTAGTCGTTCCTTAGTTCAGGTTTGAAACTCATGGAATTCAGTGTGCCTGTTCTCCAAGCTGTGCAGCCTAGTTTTGTGTGTGGTTACCTGATTTCTTACAGAGTCCAGCTGCGTTGTCAAATTATCTAGCTTCGTGTCTATATTGCGCAGGCTATATCGCATTTCAAGCATTAATGTTCGTAGGTCTTCCTCCAATCATCCAACTGTGAGCCTTGGGTTGGGTCACATTGCGTTTCAGGGTCATGGTCAGTGTGCCTGGTGGCACGTTTGTTTTCAAAGTTTATCTTAGGTTGCTTAGCGACGGGCTTGCCCATTCTTCTAGCAAGAAGTAATGTGCACAGCTCACGTACCACCTCACCTCAGCACTCGCACCACTGACGTACTTATTTATTTATTTATTTATTTATGATATTTGTAGAGCGCGAACAAATGCCCTAGGGCGTCTCGGTGCTATGGACGAAGCAGAGTGAGGAGATGAGGGGGAGGGGGACTATTGGTTGAACAACCAGGTCTTTATATTTTTCCTGAAAGTGGTTAAGGTAGGAGATGACCTGATGTCGGGATCAAGGGAGTTCCAGAGTTTGGCTGTTGATACAGTGAACCTGCGATCGCCCCATGATACCGTTCTGGTTCGCGGCACCGTCATGAGAGATGCATTCATAGATCGTAACGATCGTTTAGGGACATGAAACGCCAGAGGATTCAAAAGAAATCGAGGGCCCTGTTAATGTGAGGCTTTATAGGCAATGCAGAGGGCTTTGAATTTTATCCTATTTTTCACTGCTAGCCAGTGGTAACCTTTGATAATTTGGGCGATGGGTTGGAATTTTGGGGTGCCTGAGAGCATTCTGGCCGCAGCATTTTGTATGGACTGTAGCTTTTTGATGACTTTGTGTTGGGCGTTGACAAGAAGACCATTACAATAGTCTGCAGAAGACATCACAAATGCGGTGACCAGGGTTTTGCCAGAGTTGGGGGGAAGAAAAGGGAGTATCTTTTTTATGGTTTTGAGTCTATAAAAAGATGAGGAAACAATAGAATTAACATGGGCAGGGAAAGTAAGTTTGTCGTCAATGAGTACTCCCAGGTTTTTTACTTTAGAGTCTGGGAGGGGAGCCTAAGTCGGAGGGCCACCAGGAGTCAGGCCAGGTGGGGGTGAGCTTACCAAATGTCATGATCTCCGTTTTGTCGGAGTTTAGTTTTAGACAGTTTGCGGTCATCCAATTGCTGAAAGCTAGCATGCCATGTTGGAAATTCGCAGCAATTTTATCTCCATTATCCTTGATGGCGAGGACCAGTTGGGTGTCATCTGCGTAGGATGTTAGGCTCATCCCCCAGTCCCTAATGACCTTGGCCAGATCTGTTACGTAAATATTAAATAGGGTAGGGCTGAGGGATGAGCCTTGAGGGACACCGCAGGGTAGCGTCATTTGTGTGGATTGGAAGATTCCCAGCTGGACCGTCTGGGTGCGGTGAGCCAAAAAGGATGCCAGGAGATCTTTTTTTTTTTTTCTTTGTAAAAGACCTTTATTGTACATTTGCAAACATTACACAGCTTCTGGCCTACAACCTCCAGGGCCGGCCACCACCACACCTTTTTTATACGTTGTATGTTTATAAGTACACAGCCCATGAGCCGCCAGCCCGGAGGTGCGGCGGCGTTATACCTTCAGGTATGAAAGTGGTTCGTAATCAGAGTGTAAATTCGTGTAGGTCTAATTTTGTATTTTGTAACAATAAACAGTATTAACATGAAGTCACCACATTCGGTCATCAATGCTACATGAAGCGGGTGTGTCAACCCTAATCCAGCTTTAAATGTCATGCGTCTGTGTCATGTATGCAGATCTAAGACCAGTTACATTGCTGTTTCCGTTTTCTTCCATGATAGGGTAGTATCTCTAGACAAGCAAGTGTTACAGAGTAGTTCACCCATTTCCCTCCCCTTCCCACTTATGTGTCTAGGTCTAAGTTTGGGTCCCTACTTCTCCCCCCCATCTCTCTCCCTAGTCATCTTCACCCTCTTCGTCTGATGTCAATGCGTCTTCCTCTTCCAGTGGTTCACATATATCCCCCCTGAATATGTTCCAAGGGGTCCATATTTTGTTCCACTTGCGTGGGCACGCTCTAACGGTGTATACTGTTCTTTCTATTATCATGACCCTTTCCATGTTTGTGCCCCACTGTGTTAGTGTCGGGGTATCTACCGCTCCCCATTTCTGTGCTATGTCTCGTTTAGCGATCATCATACCTATCGTGGACCATTGTTGTCCGTATCCGGAGAGCTCATTGGGCCCCATACGCTGAGCAGGCATTTCCGTGGTTCGGGAATCAGGGACATCTCTAGTGCTTGTGATATAGTACGCATGACTTGCCTCCAGAACTCCTGAATACGAGGGCATTCCCAGATAGTTTGAAACAATGTCCCCTCTTGCCCACACCCGCAAAGACAATATGGATGTTGTACCCTCTGTATCGTGTGGAGCATCTTCCTTGTATAGTACACACTATGTAAAATTTTTAGCTGCACGAGTCGAAACTTTGCTGATATGCCCACCTCCTTATGCGATGCCAGTGCTTCATTCCATTCGGACTCGTCCAGTTCCCCTACATCCTCCACCCATTTGGCTCTTAGTTTTATCGTGGGGTCCGCTAGGTTATTTAACAATTTGCGATACGTAAGTGACGTCGCCCTTTCCTGCATATAGTCCGTGAGGAGGCGGTCTTCCAGGGGAGATGCCTCTGGGACCTTCGTGCCTCTCGGAATGGCTGACAACAGAGCGTGCCGCACCGTATATATCTAAACAATTCTGTGGGCCCCAGCTCGTACCGCTGCCGCAGCTGAACAAAGGGGATTACCGTGTCTTTTTCCCACAGATCCCCCACGGTGGACAGTCCAATGTTATCCCATAACGTGAAACCTTTACTACGCCTCAGGTTACCCAGGGCCCTTGTGTCCCACAGTGGGGTGAGTCTTGTGAGTTTCCCCTTCCATCCCAGTTTCGCATGTGCTGTATGCCACAATGATGCAGTAAGTTTTGTGGGCCCCGTGAGTGAGCGTACTTTTCTTTGGTCACAGAGGGGTGCCAGCATATTGTTGGTGCCTAATTGCTTCCTGTCCGCCCTATAGGCAGGGTTCTCCTGGGGTACATGTATCCACTGATTAATGGGTTTTAATTGGGCGGCCCAATAATAGAGTTGCAGATTCGGTAACGCAATCCCTCCATCATACCATCCCCTGTGCAGTTTGACCTGTGCTATCCGTGCCGGGCGGTTGTTCCACATGAGGCCTGCCATCAACGCTGACACCCTCCCAAAGTATCTTGTGTCTATCGGGTATGGTGTATTCTCTAGGATATACAAAAATCGGGGCAGGTACATCATCTTGTATAGCGCTGCTCTGCCTAACATCGTCAGCGGCAGCGCTGCCCAGAATTTAACGTCTTGTTTCAGGCGATCAAACGGCGGTGCTAGGTTCTTCTGAAAGAACTCAGCTGAATCTCTCGTGACATGTATGCCTAGATACCGAAAAGAGGACCCCACCACTTTAAGCGGGCAGTTTTCGCACAGTGTGGGGGCCGGGTCTTGCAGCACATACATTTCCGACTTGCTCCAGTTCAAAGTGTATCCTGATATCTTCCCCTGCTCGTCACACAGCTTCAACAGTGCCGGTATACTCCATGCCGGATCCGTCAGGTACACCAGCATGTCATCAGCGTACAGAGACAGGCGGTCTTCCCACCCCTCCGACCAGGTGATCCCTCTCAGTAGTGGAGTGGAGCGTATCTGGTTTGCCAATGGCTCCAGTGCGATTGCAAAAAGCAATGGCGACAGGGAACAGCCTTGGCGGGTTCCTCGCCCTAGCCGGAATGTTCGAGAAATATGGCCATTTGCCACCACCTGTGCAACAGGTTCAGTGTACAATAGATGGACCCAGGCCACGAATTTAGGGCCCATACCCATATGCACCAGGACCTCGAATAGGTACTGCCACTCCACCATCTCGAATGCCATCTTTGCGTCAAGTGCCAGTATAACCGCCTGTCCCGATAATTTGTCCGCTCTAGCAAGCACACTGTGTACCCTTCGCAGGTTGAGGGCGGTGTTCCTATGTGGCATAAAGCCTGACTGGTCTGGGTGTATGAGTTGCGGTAGATAAGCCATTAGCCGGGTGGCAAGGGGATTAGCCAAGATTTTAACCTCAGCATTGAGGAGGGAAATAGGGTGATATGACGTACACTCTTCCGGCTCTTTCCCAGTTTTGGGGATTGCAACGGTGGTCGCCGTCCGTTGATCCAACGGAAGTTCGGCCTGTTCCAAACTATCTGTATACATGGCCAACAGGGGACCACTGAGTCCCTCCGCCGCGGCCTGATACCATTCTATCGGGATACCATTTGGTCCTGACGCCTTTCCTGGCTTGATATCATGAATCGCCTTTTGAATTTCCTCCACTGTGATGTCCGCCTCTAGTTCCGTTGCCGCTTCCGGCGTAAGTGTCTGATGAGGGACGTGTCCCAGCGCTACGCGTGCCAACTCCGCTGACACCACAGTGTCAGGTGTGTACACCCCCTCAAAATATTCAGCTAGGGTCTCTACTATCTCCTCAGGGCTCGTATGCACCGCCCCCTGTTTATCACGAATGCGCTGTATTCCCCTGGTGCTACCTCCCCTCTTGTCTAGCCAGGCCAACATTTCCCCTGCCTTGTCCCCTATGTCGCAGATCCTGTGGGTCGTGTCTGTTATTTGGGACACTGTCTGCTGCCTTACATGTTCCCTAAGCAGCTATTGCTTTAGGAGCATGGCTTGGGACGTATCTGGTGTAGAGCTTGCCTCATGCGCCACTGTAGCGGCATGTAGTGCCAGTTCCAACTCGGACAACTCTCGCTGTTGCTCTCTCTATGGCCCGCTATGGAAGTTATAGCCTGCCCTCTTAACACCATTTTGTATGCCTCCCACAGGATAACGGATGATTGTACGGACTCATTGTTTTCAGCAAAATAGTGTATTGTTGTTGTTTTAAGTGTCTTGCGTATCTTGGATACCTTGAGATACGATGCGTGTATTGGGTAGATTCTCTTACGTGTTTTCTCCTGCGTGGATAATGTGAGCGTGATCGGGGAGTGATCTGATATCCCTCTAGGGTGTATATCTATCGTATCTACGTGCTGTATTCCATCACCCAGCGCCAAGAAGTAGTCAATTCGTGACAGGCTATTGTGTACCGTGGAATGGTAAGTGTATTGCCTCGCGGCAGGGTGCGTGTAGCGCCATATGTCAATTAGTCCCATTGCAGTCAAGAATCTCTGAATCTGTGAGGGACCCCCGCTCGAGGCACCACCGGGAACCTATCCACAAGGGAATCTACTGCTGCGTTAAAGTCCCCTCCGATTAGGATGTCCCCCTCGGGTAGGTCCAATAAGAATTCGCCCAACGCTGGAAGCGTGACCGCGTGCAGCGCCGGGGGAACATATACTGATACCACATTTAAGAGCCTCCCTTCCCACTGTCCCTGGAGTGATGCGAAGCAACCCTGTGCGTCTATCTTAGTGCTTAATGCGATGAATTGTGCTGACTTCTTCACCAATATGCCCGTGTCCCTAGATCCGGTGGTAAACTCCGAATGTACCGTCATTTTGTAACCTTTCCTATCAAGAGCCTTTGTTGCACCCCCAGTGAGGTGCGTCTTCTGGAGGAGCACCAAAGCCGGACTCTGTCTTCTCACTGCGTTCAACACCAGCCCCCTCTTTATCTTATCTCCCAGCCCTCTCACATTCCATGACATGAGTCGGAGAGGCACCACTCGTGATCTCAGCAGCCTCTCCTCAGTTGCCTGTGTTTGTGTGTCCTGCATTGTCTGTCCTATGTCTATGACAGTGGTGATCGGATCTCATTCCCGGGGTGTATCTGCCAATTGCTTGGCCTAGACCATCCATGTATTCTGTTACGTAGTTAGACCTTACTCGTGGAACTTCATTAACTTCTAAACACAACCTCCCCTCCTCCCCCCTCACTGCCTCCCTGCTTAATGGGCATTCAACCGCCCGCCTCCCCAACATAGCAGAGTGCTTAACCCATCCCTTTAACAGTGTACTTGCGCACTGGGGTGGAGTATCATCCGGAGCAGGCGACATCCCTGCCCTCCTCCGAGCTCCCCAGGCCAGTGTCCAGGCGTGTCCATTTTGCAGATTCTCTTAGTGTACGACAGTGTGGTTGACTCCGCGAGATCAGCATTCAACTCCTCCTTCTGCTCCCTGGCTTTCCAGCGTTGGTGACCTGTTCGCTCCCCCTCTTCCGGACGATTGTGATCCCGCTCGGCTGTTGTCCGGTGGCTTCGGTTACGTCTATTTGTGCGGTGGGGTTGTCCTGTGGGTCTCCAGCCCTCCAACCAGTCCTGGGCCATCTCTGGCGTTTCAAAGAACCAGACCTTATCTTCCGCCACTACTCTAAGACGTGCCGGGAACAGCATGGAATAGGGCAATTCTTTCGCCCTTAATGCCCTCTTAACATCCAGAAAAGTTCGCCTCCGGCGCGCCACCTCAGCAGTGTAGTCCGGGAAAAAGGCGATCGTGGAGTTTTGGATGTGGATGGCCGGAGACTTTCTTGCCGCCTGTAAAATGGTATCCCTGTCGCGAAAGTTAAAAAGTCTCGCTAGGATTGGTCTCGGGGGGGGGGGGGCACCCTATGGGCCCTTTCTACTGAAAAGAAGTGTGAGAGGCCCTTGGGATTCAGGTGTGTCTTAATCAGTCCCTCGACGTAGAGGTCCATTGCCCCTTTACCTTCTGATTCCGGAACTCCTAGAATTCTAACGTTGTTCCTCCTCGAGCGTCATTCCTGATCGTCCATCTTTTCTCTGGGGCTTTTTTTTGTTCGGCCACCATCTCTCCATCGCCGCTTGCAGCTCAGACACGTCTTCCACTAGAGATTTCGTCACCATCTCCACTTGTTTCACTATCTCGTTCATTTTCTGAAGGTCTGCTCTAATCAGGGTGACCTCTGTAGCCGTAGAGCCCACCGTGGTTTGTACTAGCGTCAGGGCACGCATTACATCTTCCAGTGTAGTCTTTTTCGCCCCTTCCCCTTCTTGTGTTTTCCCCGTGGAGGTGCGAGGTTCCGTCTGAGGCAGGTTATTCCTGTCATAGGCAAATTTGTCTAGTTTGGCCTGCGTTGAGTTCTGTTTAGAGCCCCTGCCCGCCATAGTCATTCCTGTGTCCGCCGCGCTCCTTCGCTGCGTGTTAGCCGTATCCCCAGGGTCCTCCTGCAAACCGCTTTTCCTCCGCTCCGTCCGCAGCCTCCGGGTCGTTCGATGGCCGTTACTCGCCAGTGCGAGATGCGGGGCGAATTTGCTTTATGGGGTGTGTGTCGAGTTCTCAACGTGTGTTTCGCCTCTGGAGGTTCATTTATGAGGTAGTGACTCCCTCCCCACTATTTCCTCCACAGTCCCTTATGTGAGATGGGGGGAGGGATGGCAAAGCTGCAGGATTATTATGCTGTCGCAAAACAGGGCCACTTGCAGCGTCCTGCTTCCGCCTATCCGAGACACTGGGCTCTATCTCTGCTTCTTCACCGGGCCCCTCCGCGGCGTGGATTGTCACTGTGCTCCAGGTGGAACTCACCACCAAGAGTTACTGGTCCCCTCGCGGGTAATATAATTGCGATGCAGGGTCCGTAGCTCTCCCACTCTGTATCTCTGTCTAAACGTGTCTGCCCCGGCCCAGCTCTCTGATTGTGGGGTGGCCTTGTTCAATGTTCTTGCTCCTGGGGTCAAGTGGAGGAGCGGACCTAACTATCGGCCATGTTGGATGTGGGCGGTAGGAACCTTATCTATTAGGCCCTTTCTTATAGCGGACCCTCGCCGGTCATTCCCGCCAATGTGCTTCGGGCGCTTTCCGTCCCAGCGCCGTCTCCAAAGTAGCTTGTGAGCGGGGGATCACTAACCACCTGCCGGGGCCCTGCCGATTGTTTATGCGGGCCGCCCCTCACTCCCACCACTCGCCTGGGATTCGCGAGTGCTGCTACCGCTGTTTGCTCTCATACCAGCCTCCGCGCAGTCCTTCACCCTCCGGAGTGCCCCGCGTAGCGGCCGATACCACTGCTGCCTCCTCCGTCACCAGCAGCACTCCCGGTTTTGCTTTCCGCGGTCGTTTCCGGCGCCGGGGTCCCGCCGCCTCCTCATTTCCGCCCGGGTCGCTGCTGCAGGACAGTCGGCTGCTCGTCACCTCTCACAGGCCGCGCCTCGCCGGGTTCTGTTACTCCGTTTCCCGGTGTCCACTGGCTTTCAAATTTTTTCTGCAGGGCACCGCCCGGTCCTCGACCCGGTCAGCCCCGTTGGAGTGTTCCTTTGGATGGATTAAAGTGACGGATTGTCGGGGGATGTCGCCTCGCTCCTGGAGCTCCTTTGTTAAGCTGCCGCCATGATCGGCTGCTAGCCACGCCCCCCGCCAGGAGATCTTTTGCTTTAGCTTGAATGCCTATAGCGTTGACACGGTCGATCAAGATGTTATGATCGACCGTGTCAAAGGCCGCAGTAAGGTCCAACAAGATGAGCACAGACTTAGCTGCGCGCCAGCCGTGCATACACAGTTCTGAAGACTAGGGCACTGTAATTTATGAAGTCGCTGTGCCTGGCAAAGTTTAGATCACAGTATAGTACGCCTCAAACCTATCCGCGAAGATATCACATATCGTTCTTCAGTACAGGCAGAGTCAGCGTGCCGCGCACTCCATATCCACAGTTGTCTGGGCTGTTAAGGGGCCTGCGTGCAGGGAGGACAGAGCGTCCACACGATGGTTGCGGTCAGCTGGCCGGCCAATACAGTCACAGGATACAGAGAGCCGTAAACACAGTTCAGACTCTTACCGCTCTTCACACCAGGTCCAGGCAGAGCTCCGCATCTAGTATCCCAGCCCACTGATCTGCATCCTCCGTCACAGTTGCAGCCTTAAAAGCACTCGTGACCAATACAGTCCCTACGCGTATTTTTAACTTAGTCTATGAGCCACGGTCCACCCATAGGAGGGACCTTAAAGGTAGTCCAACCCCTAAACTTAGAACAAGTATAGGATCCCAGTCCCTAGGACTTTAGATTACCCTGGACGAAATTCTGAAACATATAACCTGGACCTTCGACATTCCATTTCGACTGGAAGACAGAAGACATCTCCCTTGTGGTCAAGGAGTGACCACCCTGTTCAAACAGGCACCAAAAGCATTTTTGCCGGTCTGCATCATATGAATGAGTCCCAATGTGTGTACATCCAGCTCGTGTGCTCCTTTAAGTGTAGGGGTCTTAATAGGGCACCAGCTACAGCAGAGGCTTTGCACATAGAGAACAGGCTACAATCTCCCAAAATGGCAGTAGCTGCTATGCTGCGCTCTCCTCCCAGAGCAGCTGGTGTCTCCAGGTGTGCCAAACCCCACGCCGGGAGGATTCAAAGTCCACTGCAGCCCCCAGCCCACACCTGTACTCCTCACCGGCTCCTTGTAGATGTCCCGTGCAGTCGCTCCTCTTTGCACTTGGCCAGTACGCCGCACGCTCCGCTCCCTTCCGATGTTCTGCCGGAGCTCGCCCGTCATGCTCCAGCACCGACCAGCCCTCACTCTTCCCGAGTGGCGCGTTCCGTTTCACAGCGCCACTCTTCTCGAGATCACGATGTTCCGGCCCCCCGGGGGGATTGGGGGGAAGACAGGCAGCCAGCATCCCCGTGCATTCACGCAACCTCCGCCGTCTCCTCCGGTGGACAGCCCGCAGGGGTCAAAAAAGTGCCTTGAAAGTATCGCCTACCTCCGGTGATGCCGCAGCTCCGCCTGACAATGCAGGGATCGCCACTAAAGCAGCTTGCTTCTCCGGGCCCTCTCACTGTTGTTCACCGATGTCTGCAAGGGAAGGCCCACGAAGGCGCTGGCTCCATTTTCAAGATTGCCAGGCTCACTCCTCCACCGCGCACAAGCCTCTCAGTCGCTCCACAGCCAAGCCGCTCCCATTCACTATTCTTCACCTGCGGTTCACTCAAAGTTATCACCACCGCAGTCACCAGAGGTTCCCAAGTCCAGGGAGACTCATTGGCACCGTTATAGCCGCACCAAAAGCAGGATTATAGGCAGGATTACTTCCCGGCCGGCGGAGCTCGCCTAAGAAGCGGCCATTTCGCAGCTCGGCCAGCCACGCCCCGGGATGTGTATACCATAGTATCTAAGAATGTGATAGTCTCGCAACTGATGTCACATGTAAACTTTAAATTCAGGTTGTTCTCGTTAATCTCCTGAAACAAAATCCTGTGCACTCTGAATTGACCCATTCCAAACTACAAAGAGGTCATCGATGAATCGTAACGAAGATACTATATTATGAGAGAAAGTGTGGGCATAGCCTTTCCCATAAAGAGACAGGCATAGCTGGGGAGAAGCTGGCACCCATTGCCACACTTTGTATCTGTTGATAGACATGATTTTTGTACAAAAATATATTGTTTTCCAGACAAAATATCAGCAAGTCTAATAGCATCTGATTGTGTTTGGCAAATTTCATGGATCGATTAGCCAGAAAGTACTCCACAGCCTTGACTCCATCCTGATTGTGTATGCAGGTATATAGCGCCGTGACATCCAGGGCTATAAGGCAATAGTCCTCCTGCCAATTGATTTCTTCAATTTTACGGATGAAGTCACTTGTGTCTTTCACATAGGATTTAAGGGATTTCACATGATGTTGTAAAAAAGAGTCAATATACACAGACATATTTTCTAATGGGCCTGCCAGGTGGTTTCACCCTAGGCACAAAATATAGTAGGGGGATAGTTGGATTCTCCTTCTTTAAAAACTTGAATTCTTGTAGGTTCAAGAGGCATGTGCTCTTCCATGCCAGCAATTTCCTGAAGAAATTGTCTTGTACTTGTTTAAATTTTTGCATGGAGCTTTTGCGGTAACAGTTCGTAACATTCAACTGCTTAGCTGCCTCTTCACAGTAATCTTCAACTGACCATAAAACCACGTTACCCCCTTTGTCTGCATTCCTGACTACCACCTGTTTATTCTTATTTATTTTATGCATCAATTGATGGTATTTGCGTTCTCAATTTTGTTGTCGATTGGTGTATTGTTTTTACTCGTCTCCATATAGAGCAATTTGATTTCCACCACTACTTGCTCGTTGAATAAATCTATGGCATCACGAGGCATAATGGGTGTGAATTTAGATTTTTCCATGAAGGTGGTTTCTGGTTTGGCACATGTTTCAAAACCCGGTGAGAATAAATCCTGCGTTGCCAATTCCGGGTATACGCCTGTATCCGCGCCTGATTCACACTCAATGATTTCACATTCCGGACCCAGATTGTATAAATCCTTAAGAGATCTCAAATCGGCCACATTCAGACTGCCTATCTCAGCCTTTGTTGTTGGGTTGCTGTCTTGTTCTAATGTTTGTGGCATCCTTGAAGAGCTCGTCCTCATTTGATGACATTTTTGTAGTTTAAGTTTCCTGACAAACTTGTACAGGTCAGCTCGGGTATTCGTGTAGTCAAAATTGGTGGAGGGACAGTATGACAGGCCAAGTGAAAGGATTTGTTGTTCCGAGGGATTAAGTTCCATATCAGTAAGATTGATAATGGTGGCGTTTTAATCCGCTGTCCTTTCACTCTCTGTAACTCCTTGGCTCTCTTGGGATGTTCTCTTTCCTTCATTGTCCCCGTCCTCTCACTGGTTTCGAATTTCCGCTGCTGCCACCTTTCTCTGGCTGCCCTCCTTCATTGCCTCCTGTTCTAGGTCCTTCATTTTTTGCCGTTTTAGTGGTCCTGGGCCCGAGAGTGTCCCTGCGACTCATTCTGAGGCAGTCCAGTTCTTCAACCAAGGAAGGTTATGTTGCCCCTCGGGCTGGTCTGCCTTTAGTGTTCTCTATCTCAGTTTCGCTCTCAACAGCATAACTCAAATCTGATGCCGAGGTTGATAACACACCCCCCCTGTTCACCATTTCATTCCTGCTGTGTTCTGTTGCCTCTCATAGATTTATTTTCATATACGTCGTATTTACGGGCAAAAGTAAATATCTGGCTATTTGCGTAATTATCTTCTTCTCTTTGAAACTGGTATCTTTTTCTTTGTTTGATCTTTTCTTTCTCTTTATTAAGCCTTATTGTCATGTCTTCATGGTATTTTTTCTTTAGCTGTGTATCACCGTGTTGTTCTATTTCCCCACTGAGATCCACAATTTTTTGTTGTAGCTCCAACCTGTCCACCTCCGCATACTTCACAAGTATTTCCACCAATCTGCGGGAGGAGTCCAGGTTGCACTCTGCCCACTCAGCCATCATACGTGGGTTAGGAGTATCACAGCTAGGGGCTAGCATGATTCTGAGCCCCCTCGGGATTCTGCCTGCATCTAGATATTTCTGGAGGGACTTAGCCTCCCACCACTTGGCAGTCTCTTGTTTCATTAGCTTCTCTAGTGTACAGAAATTGTCCTTTAATCCCTCAACCGCCGTCGATGGTACCGCGGCACCTTGGTCATTGTTTTGCTGTTGCTGTGGGGTATTGTCCGTAAACATTTCCTCTGCCGCACTCTCCCGATCTCTTAGCTCTGCGCCGGACATGGTGATAGCAAAATTGTGCACTATAGTAAGTTGCTGAAAACCGCAGTCCCAAATGTAAATGTCCCTGGGACCGGAGTTACAGCGGATGCCTCCCCGCCTGTGCCGTGCTATTGCCCTTGTGTGAAAAGGAAATTACCTCTCTTCCAGGCATCCGTGTGTGTGTGTATATATATATATATATATATATATATATATATTACCTACTATATAGTTAGGATTTTTTCTCTATGGGTTTTTTGAAAATTCTATGTCTAATAACTTTGGCGTTTGTGGACGGAATTGGCTGAAACTTTCAGGAAAATGGAACATTTTGTTTCTGAGCAGCCCTTGAAAATTTGGGGGGGGTTCGTCAAGGGGGGGCTGAGAAAAAAGGGGGGTCCCAAAACGTGTTTTTAACATTGAGTTTTCCATAGGGCGGTTGGCCTCACTTTTAGCCCGAACGGGTGAATGGATTTGCACGAAACTTGGCAAAATTGTAGGGACTGGTAGCCCGATGTGCCTTTTGTAGGTCTCAATATATGTGCTACAGTGGATTTTGAGAAATTAACGTTTAAAAAAAGATATATATCTGTAACAGCGGACCGGGCAGCGCTCCAGGACGCGTACTTTTCGCGCAACGGAGCTTTGTGAAGCGAAGCTGATTGGTTCTCCGGCGTCTGTCAACATTCCAAACAGTCCGTAGCGGCCGCCATCTTGTCTCTCGGTAGGATCGAGAGACAAGAGGAGGCCAAAGCGAAGGGGCAAATGACCATAAGGGGGAATAGTAGATCCTCGCTGACCCCCTACGTTTGATGTGGAGGTTTTAAAAGGGCTCCGCGGGGCAAAAAAAAAAAAAAATAATAATAATCAAACGGCTGAATGGATTTGCACGAAACTTGGCAAAATATTAGGGACTGGTAGCCCGATGTGCCTTTGCTAGGTCTCAATATATGTGCTCCAGTGGATTTTGAGAAATTAACGTTCAAAAAAAGATATATATCTGTAACAGCGCTCCGCTTCGCGTACTTTTCGCGTTACGGAGCTTTGCGAAGCTGATTGGTTCTCCGGCGTCTGTCAACATTCCAAACAGTCCGTAGCGGCCGCCATCTTGTCTCTCGGTAGGATTGAGAGACAAGAGGAGGCCAAAGCGAAGGGGGAAATGACCATAAGGGGGCATAGTAGATCCTTCCTGACCTCTTAGGTTTGATGTACCATTTTGTCAAGTTTGGTGTAATTCCGTTCAGCCATTCAGGCTGTAGACGTATGTAAATGTCCTATGGAAAATTGCATGGGGAAAACACATTTGAAAGTGTTGAAATTTAGAACCAATTAAAATGTTACTTTGGTTTTGTATTTGTGTGTGATGAAAGTTAATTGGTTATGTATATATGTCAAATGAGAGGAAACCACAGCCATTTTGTGATACTACTGTCTGAGGTACATTTGTGAGGAATTTTTGGTGGTGAATTTCTGGTGTTTGATTTACACAGTACTAACACTTCTGCTACTTTTAAAAAGGTGAGTTGTTAATTTGTAAGGGGAACTATGTTGTACACTTGAAGATAATTTGAAAAATGTTTTCTGTTATTTATTTGCAGTCCTTCTGTTATACTAAATACTTGATAAAGTTAGTTTTATATTATGTATTACTAAAAACGATAAATGAAAGTGATTATTTTTTTCTGCAATTTACAGCAAGCAATTTCAAAATAAAATGGCTCACAATGAAGAGACCGTGGCAATTTCTTTTGAATTGTCCACTACATTGATTGAAATTGAGAGCACCAATAATGAAATATTGTCACAAGGAGGACATGACTTGTATGATTCCATTAGATTGATTGAAATGGACAGCACCAAGAATGAAATATTGTCACAAGGAGATGACTTGAATGATTCCACTACATTGATTGAAATTGAGAGCACCAATAATGAAATATTGTCACAAGGAGGAGATGACTTGTATGATTCCATTAGATTGATTGAAATGGACAGCACCAATAATGAAATATTGTCACAAGGAGGAGATGACTTGAATGATTCCACTACATTGATTGAAATTGAGAGCACCAATAATGAAATATTGTCACGAGGAGATGACTTGAATGATTCCACTACATTGATTGAAATTGACAGCACCAATAATGAAATATTGTCACAAGGAGGAGATGACTTGAATGATTTTTTTGATCAATCTCTTGATGGCGAATTTATCGAGTGTTTGGAGACCATAGAGTTACAAGAATCATCATTGGAGACTTTTAATGAGGACATTGCTGATGAGGACATGTTACTAGTTCTTTCAAATTTAGAAAATTCTGAAGAATAAATTTATATTTAGAAATCAAAAATTGTTTGAGACATTATTCATTTTTATTTTTAATTTATGAGGTTGTAGCGAAGTGATTGTAGTATAAAATGAGACTTATAGTATAGAGTGCAACATTTTTATGTTACATGGTAAGTTTACTCATATTTACTTCCCTTCTGGCACTATATTATCTCCAATGTGTATTTGACATCTCTTCTTCATCTCCGGCCTCCTTTCTCTCACTGTGTGTCTCCGATGCATCTTATCGCTGCTATTTTGTGTAATTACAGAAGAGAGTAAAATAAAATAGTTCGGAACGTGAAAAGGGGGCAAAGTAGAGTACTCCTCACCCCCTAGGCCTTTTTAGGCGGTCCCAAAAGGATCAGTTTCTGCTTTCCTGAGAGATTATGGTATGAGTTCCATATACCACAATAACTTGCATTACAACATGCAAGATATCTATCTCCTATTACCAACTTTTGGAGATATTCGCGCTAAGCGCGAATATCTCCAAAAAGTAACACCTGCCCTGAGCAGTTCTTAGCCATGTTATCCAATGGGAGGTGGATAACATGGCTAAGAGCATTAGCTCGGTAATGTATGAATATCGCTGAGTTTTTAGCGATATTCATGCATTGCGGCCGTTTATTATCGCATTTGTGATAAACCTTGATAATAGCAAGGTTTATCTTCGATAATTTCTGATGATGCTTAGCGGTAAAAAATTCGTTGGTAAGCATCGTTAGCGATAAATATCGCTTAACTTTGGTAATATGCCCCAACGTCTGTTAACTTCGATTCGAAGGAAATGAGGAAGTGTTGAAAAACATTGTCTGCGCCATCTTGCCTTTTTTGAAATGCCACACTTTTGTCGTGCACGGCAGCCATTTTAGATGTCTTGACCAGACCCACTCTCTGCACGCTGTCGATTCGTAGCATGGCTCCTCACCCTCGCAAGCATCTTCCCCAGGCACTGGTCACCCCCGCTCTCTGTCTTATGCATGGGCAATAAACCTCCCCCCATCTGCGCTGCTCTTCCCTGAGAATCACACTGTGCCCGCCCGACACCTCCCTTTCGCCCTATTCACTACCGCACCCTCTGACACTCCTCTTCCTCTGTGTCCGATTGTCCAGGCTATCAGCTAGCCCTGCAGATGTAGTTTATGGCCCCAGCTGTAAAGAATCACCCCTCTTCAAAGGAGTTATAGTAGATCAAGGCCCACACCCGATGAGATCCGTCACACCACACGTGTTCCTACTATCTGAAAACTATCCTGTATTGTGATTGGGGAGGGGACCGAGCCTGAAGCGGAAGATTCCAGGAATCACTCTTTGTACATCAAAGTTTTTACAATTATGTGTCACATTAAAAATATATAGCACTCCAACAAAGTAGTAGGAATATAAAACTTTAATAACATATAAATATATACAACAAAACAAAAACAGTAAAAACATTTAAACAACGAAGAGACCGTGGCAATTTCTTTTGAATTATCCAATAGATTTATTGAAATTGACAGCACCAATAATGAAATATTCTTGTCAGTAGCGGTCTGTTGTGCGAATAGTTCCAAGGCAGCAGAACGCGCTGAAATCTAGATGGCACGAAAGTGATGTCTAGCAAGTTGCCGCCCAGCAAATAACGGCGTGGGGCGCCGCGGGGGTGAGTGAGTCCAGTAGGCACCACAGCTATTCTTACCGGCATTGCAGAATTACTGCTGGGGACAATGCCTGTGCTGTAGCAGGGTCACAGCAGAAACAAAAAGGATTCTGTTGAAGATGTTGTTGGTTTTCAATTTGAAAACAGTTCTGGTGTCAACTGCTATGTTATTGTAGTGGTTAATGTTTTGTTTTCTCTAGAAAATGTAAAAGAGGGGGAGGCAGTCCAAAGTTCCGTTAAAAGGGCAAAGGAAAGGATCGGTGGTTTGAACTATCAGTCAAAAAGGGGAGGGGGTGCAACAATTTTTCCTACCGGGTCACACTGTGCTTTCACCGGAAGTGAGGTCTGCAGGATTCTAGTAATTCAAAGTGAGGCTGGCGCCGACGTCCCGCGGATACAGTTTCGTCACTCCACGGGTGATCATGGCAGTCATTCCCCATCGGGGGTCGGAGACTCCCGCGGCTCCTCTAGAATCTTCAAGGTCGTGGAGGACTACGGTGGTGGAGTCAACCAGTGACCGGGCCATTTCTTTATGCTGGGCCCGCTCTTGCCAGGTCGACCGCCATTTTGAGAGTTCGGTAGCTACTGGCGATCGCGGGGTCAAATGAGCGGACGGGCTCCACCCTGCCGGGCGAGACGTTGCAGCATGGCCACAGTGGAAGAACCCTTTTCCGGGCGCCTGGAGCGCTGAGGGTGCAGCTGGGAAGCCTCCACCTGGGGAGGCGGGAGAGGCCTGTTCGCACCGTCTCTCCCTCCCAGTGCACCCCACGGCGTCTCGCTTGAGATTTGTTATGGCCGGACCAGGCGATGAGGACGAGGGGGGGGGGTCGGAGGTATGTGCAAGACATCCCCCCCCAGGGTTGTTGCAGCAATTATACAAGAAAGAAGAAGTGTCCCGTCCGTCTTCGGGCCGGGCTTCCGGTAGATGTCGGCCGGACGCCCCTGGCTCTGGCCTCATGAACGGGTTTCTTGGTTTATTGGCTGCAGCCGGATCCCGTCGGCCTCGGCCCCCCGACCGTTGGTGGCCGGACCGGAAGAGCATGTGGCGGGACTACCTGCAACTCTCAAGGGCCACCGCGGCCGGACTGGGAGAGAGAGGGGAGGGTCGAGGAGACATTCCCCCCCCCCTGCAACTGTTCAGCGTTGTAAAGGCAATCCCCTGGCCGGGTCCCGCTGGTCTCGGCCTCTCCTCCGGCTACACCCTACGTTAGGATCTCCTGGCCGAGGCGTGGCAGCAGGACCTGCCTTATATGGGCTGCTCCCGGCTGGGCGTAGCCGGAACCCTGCCCCACCTTGGAAGTTTCCAGAGTGGGGGCGGATGTTCTACTGACTTGCATTTTCCCTAGTCTATCGATTTTTTTGGCGTGGCAGGCGGTGGGACAGCGAGGGGTGATTTGGTTTCTCTTACTGTTTTTCTGGTCTCTCACCACTGGCATATTTCTAACGTTTTCTTGTTTCTAGGACATTAATAGGTTTTATCATTACGTTATGTTATCGTTTCTTTGTTCGTTGTTTAATAAAAGTTCATGTTCATCAGTGGCCTACTGATTTTCGATTTCCTATTCTTTTCTTTCCAGGTTGTTTCATGCTAAAGTTTCTGTTAACAGGATACAGTGATCACTTCGTTATTATTGCATATGTCCTTTTCACTAGGGGTGCTCTCTGGTCGGGCCAGATGACGTATGTCTAGTAAATGGTCCGGGTGAAACAGGTGCATCAATCAGTGGGGAGTAGATAGGCATGACAGATTACAACGGGGGAGAAAGGTCCGCATTACGTACCCTTTCACTACTTGCAAAGATTTTCCTACGTTTATTTGCAAACAGGGAATACCTGCAAAAAGAACTAATTCCCAAACAGTCAATGTTCGGACAATTAATCAATCAATGAGGAATGAAATAGGTACGACGTGTTAAAGGCTTGCGTTACCTACCCTTCACTATCTGCAAAGGGAGAGAGAATATTCCTATTCTTCCTCGTTTGCAGGCAGAGAAGATCCTTAAGAGAACCAACTTCGAACAATTCAATGCTCGATTCAAACAATCAACAAGGGGTACTGTGAACACAAATGAACGCCGCTTATGTACATACGAATTGCTATTTTCAACAGGTTGTTCCTAATGTTTCTATTTTAGCGAGGTCAAAAAGAGATCCCATTAGTGGCCTACTGATTTTGCTCGATTCCTTTTGTTTTTTTACACGGTTTTTCGCTATCTGCAAAGACTAAACAGAGTATTTTGACTCTGTGCTTGTTTGTAATAGAGAATGAACCAAAGAGAACAATCAATCAAATGGAGAGAGAAGCAGGCACGACGGATTACAAAGGGGGCAAAGGGCTGCGTTAACTACCCTTCACTATCTGCAAAGAGAGAGTACTCCTAATAGAAATGAGGGGTGGGGGGCAGCATTCAAAGCAGATCAGTGTGCATAAACACGAAAATGTTTTTACTTACCACGTACTTGACATTCGACAGCTTATGATATTTGCTATTAAAAAACCATTGAAATTCACTGAAAAAACCATAGGTTATAGACCATATATAGTTAGGAATTAGCATTTACAAAACCTTGAAAATTCACTGAAAAAACCATAGGTTATAGACCATATATAGTTAGGAATTAGCATTTAAAAAACCTTATTTTACTCACACAAAACCATTGAAATTCCATATATAGTTAGTTGCACTAACTATATATCGCGCACCCGCAATCCACTGCTGATGATGTCACATATTACATCATTCATAACATGGTCAGTGACATCACTGATGACATCACTGATGACAACATCCAGTGATTATGTGTTTCTGTAAAGTTTAAATATGTTTTACATATTGAAGAATGAGTGGATGTATAAGTGTCTGAATGAAGGTTTTAGTAGGTGCGTGATTGACTGTATGAGTGAGTGATTAAATGCGTCTTACTGAATGCACGGGTTAGTGACTAAACTGTCTGAAAGTGTGCATCAGTATGTCTGTTGTTGTGCAAGCTGCTGCATGTGTTGGTCAGTAGCTATATAAGTAGCTATATGGGTTATTGATTGGTTGCACAAGTATTTGTATGGGAGACTGAGTGTGTGTATGGCTGGCTGGGAGGTGTGTGACTCTGTGCAGATCAATGTGTACTTGTATCAGTGATTCTATAAGAGAGTAACTATGTGTTAGTATATGTTTCAAAAATGTAAGGTGTTCTGTGTTTAACTGTATAGATGAGAAAATGGAAGTGTGATTGATTCTTTTCAGGACTGACTAGGTGTGTGAGTAACTCCATGGATGAGTGGCAGAGTGTGAGTGTCTGTATAGGTGTATGAGTGCATATGATAGTGTTGTAAAGATGAGTGATTGTATGTATGAATGATTGTATGAGTGAATGTGTGTGTAGACATAGGAATCAGTGAGTGCGTATGTAGTAACTAGTATTGGTGTGTCAATGGTTTCAAAAATGATACTCTCTATTTAACACTGGGTGTAACGGAGGTTATATTACAGTGTGAGGAGATGCATTGTATTATCACATGAATGATATCATCAGTGATGTGATCATTGATGTCAAGTGAGATGTCATCAGTGATGTCATTTGAGATGTCATCAGTGATGTCATCAGTGATGTCACTGACCATGTCATGAATGATGTAATATGTGACATCATCAGCAGTGGATTGCGGGTGCGCGATATATAGTTAGTGCAACTAACTATATATGGAATTTCAATGGTTTTGTGTGAGTAAAATAAGGTTTTTTAAATGCTAATTCCTAACTATATATGGTCTATAACCTATGGTTTTTTCAGTGAATTTTCAAGGTTTTGTAAATGCTAATTCCTAACTATATATGGTCTATAACCTATGGTTTTTTCAGTGAATATATATATATATATATATATATATATATATATATATATATATATATATATATATATATATATATATATATATATGTATGTGTATATATATATATATAATCACGCACAAACTAACTGCCTGCCGATCCTGGCAGTACACTCCGGCACGGACCTCAACAATCTCCAAGGAAGACTTCAAGAAGACTCCAAGCAACTCCAATGTTGTGAAGAAAGCAGTGTAGATTTTATTTAAAAGTTATCCACAAAACAAAGAGCATATTCAAACATAATCTCTCAAGTATACAGGAGCTCTGCGGGTTCTTTGACTCCTTCTCATGATAATTTGCATTTTTTGTCTAATTCTTCCTTTGACAGGTTTTCTCCTTCTTCGTCTTCCTTTAGAAGGAGTCAAAGAACCCGCAGAGCTCCTGTATACTTGAGAGATTATGTTTGAATATGCTCTTTGTTTTGTTTTCTTTGCTAAAGATGTTTATGTGAGTTACTCAATTTTAGTTCTCTCAGGTTCTCTTAATGGTTGCATATCTTTCTCATTTGTTCAAAGTGTATAGAAGGGAGATGTGTGATGTTCTCCTTTAGACTCTTTTAAGACTTGAGAGCTCAGAGAACTCTTGTGTTCTTAGAATATAGAATGTTGTGTTTGTAGGATTCTGTACTTGTCAGTTGCTGTGGGCTGTGGCTGGATGAGGTTGAATAAACCCACCTCTTACTTCAAGAACCGGTTTATCTTGTAATTCTTTATATTACTGACCTTTACACCTGTCATGATGCGTTTCGCTCGCCACAAGTGAGCTTCATCACATGAAGCACCACGTAAGCAGGAAACCGAATAAATAATAAAATTTGCACTAATGGCTCTGAAAACAACATCGGCACGTGAATAAAAATGAAGAACAGACTGGAGCATATATAAGAGGATTCCATCCTAACTAATAAATGAAAATAAAGAGCTACACAAATTTGTTAACGATCTCAAAACCAATTATAAATGCATATTTTGAAAGGAAAATCAACCTAGCAGTCATCATGACCTGATATAAACAACAGCTCAAATGTGCAAATATGCAAAATGTACATTTCACACTGAAAAGTGGCAATGTCTGAGTGCAACATTTAATGCTAGTGCATGTAGACTCCAGATATAAATAAATGTGCAAATACGCAAAATCTCAAAATGACTGATATAGTGCAAAAATGCGGAAAAAATTGCGAAATGCTTATATGTATTTCTAGTTGTTACCTTAACAAACACGACTGTAAAAGATTACCAGAGACGCCAAATTGTATGCAAATATGCAATCCACAGTTGAATAACTTTAGAGTCTGTGAATTAGGGCAGTGTACTTAAACAATATTGTAAAAACACAGAGGACAAATGGAAACGAACAATAAACAAGTTCAAAATAATGAACTGAACAATAAATTGGACATAAAGTGCTAGACCATTATTGGTCAAGAAAACCATTAAAATGTATTACTTAATGCATGGTAACTACTATAATGTCCATTCAAACCAGATTGTAAAATATGAACATGTTGATATTCGTTAATAAACCATCGTCATTCTACAAACTGCATAGATACCCAGTGATTAACATTTTCTCAGCCCTTATGGCCATCAAAAATACTATGTGGAATTTGGCGTAATGATACTCCTAAAACTGTTATATACACACACGTATTGATGTTAAAAAAAGCACAAAATCTACAGCGTAGCTAATTCATATCAATGTAAAAGTTAAAACTTATATAGAGGTAAAAACCAGTCTATGAAAACAAATTCAAATGATAAAGTGCAAAGTGATCAAATGTCTGTACAAAAGTGATACTGTGTAACTAACACATTCAATCAATCAATCAATCAATCAGGTCATTTGTAGAGCGCACTACTCACCCGTAGGGTCTCAAGGCGCTGGGAGGGGGGGGGTGCCGCTACTGCTCGAACAGCCAGGTCTTGAGCTTCTTCCTGAAGGAGAGGTGGTCTTGGGTCAGGCGCAGATTGGTCGGAAGTGAGTTCCAGGTCTTGGCGGCCAGGTAGGAGAAGGATCTTCCTCCTGTTGTCGCTCTTCGGATGCGGGGGACGGCGGCGAGGGCGTGGTTGGTTGATCTGAGGAGGCGCTTGGGAGTGTAGAAGCTGATCCGGTTGTTGAGGTAGCTCGGGCCTTGGTCGTGTAGGGCTTTGTGCGCGTGGGTGAGGAGCCGGAAGGTGATTCTCTTGTTGACCGGGAGCCAGTGCAGATCTCTCAGGTGTCCGGTGATGTGGCTGCGTCGGGGGATGTCGAGGATGAGTCTCGCCGAGGCGTTCTGGATCCGCTGGAGTCTCTTCTGGAGTTTGGCCGTGGTTCCGGCGTAGAGGGCGTTGCCGTAGTCCAGTCGGCTGGTGACGAGGGCTTGGGTGACCGTCTTCCTCGTCTCGGTGGGGATCCACCGGAAGATCTTACGTAGCATGCGCAGGATGTTGAAGCATGACGAGGAGACGGCGTTGACTTGTCTGGTCATGGAGAGGGAGGAGTCCAGGATGAAGCCCAGGTTGCGTGCGTGGTCCGT
Source organism: Lissotriton helveticus (assembly GCF_964261635.1). NCBI lineage: Eukaryota > Metazoa > Chordata > Amphibia > Caudata > Salamandridae > Lissotriton > Lissotriton helveticus. The sequence goes on along the minus strand of NC_136068.1, from coordinate 1,117,814,982 downwards.
CGGTTTGGGTGCGGTGCCCAGGGCGGGGGGCCACCAGGAGTCGTCCCAGGCGGAGGGCGTGGAGCCCAGGATGAGGACCTCCGTCTTGTCTGAGTTCAGTTTCAGGCGGCTGGTCGTCATCCATTCGGCTACGTCTCTCATCCCTTCGTGCAGGTTGGCTCTGGCGGTGGCGGGGTCGTTGGTCAGGGAGAGGATCAGCTGGGTGTCGTCGGCGTAGGAGATGATGTTCAGGTTGTGTTGGCGTGCGATGGCCGCGAGGGGGCTCATGTAGACGTTGAAGAGGGTTGGGCTCAGCGAGGATCCTTGGGGTACGCCGCAGATGACTTTGGTGGCCTCTGACTTGTACGGTGGTAGGCGGACTCTTTGTGTTCTTCCGTCGAGGAAGGAGGTGATCCATTCCAGTGCCTTCTCCTGGATTCCGATGTTGCTGAGGCGCTGTACTAGGGTGCGGTGGCAGACAGTGTCGAAAGCCGCGGAGAGGTCCAGGAGGATGAGGGCCGCTGTTTCTCCGTTGTCCATCAGAGTTCGAAGGTCGTCGGTGGCGGCGATGAGGGCGGTCTCCGTGCTGTGGTTCGCTCGGAAGCCGGACTGTGAGGGGTCGAGGGATCCATTCGTCTCGAGGAAGGCGGCCAGCTGTTTGTTGACGGTCTTCTCGATGACTTTGGCCGGGAACGGGAGGAGCGAGATGGGACGGTAGTTCTTGAGGTCGGTGGGGTCTGCTGTGGGTTTCTTGAGGAGAGCGCTGATTTCGGCGTGCTTCCAGCTCTCAGGGAAGGTGGCGGAGTCGAAGGAGGTGTTGATGATGTCCCGCAGGTGGGGTGCGAGGACAGCGTCGGCCTTGTTGAAGACGTGGTGAGGGCAGGGGTCAGTCGGAGATCCGGAATGGATGGAGTTCATGGTGCGGATGGTGTCTTCGGTGCTGATCGGGGTCCAGGTGCGGAGGGTGGTGGATGGTGGCGTCGTTGCGGTTGTGGCTTGCGTTGGTTGGTTGTTGAAGCTGTTGTGTATGTCCGTGATTTTGTTGTGGAAGTAGGACGCGAGGGAGTTGCAGAGGTCTTGCGACGGGGTGATGTCGTTGTTTCCGGCGTTGGGGTTGGAGAGCTCTTTCACGATGTTGAAGAGTTCCTTGCAGTTGTGTGCGTTGTTGTCCAGCCGGTCCTTGTATGCATTTTTCTTGGTGGCGCGGATCAGTTGGTGGTGTTTCCGGGTGGCGAGCTTGAGGGTGGTCATGTTGTCCGTCGTTGGTTCCCTTCTCCAGGCTTTCTCGAGGGCTCGACAGTTCTTCTTGGAGCACTTGAGTTCGTCGGTGAACCATGGTGTTTTTCTGCTGCAGGATCTGCTGGGCGGGGTCCTCAGAGGGGCGAGTTCGTCCGCGCAGTTGCTGATCCACTTCGTGAGGTTGTCGGCGGCCTGGCTGGGGTTCGCTGAGTTGGCGGGAGGGTGCTGGCTCAGGGAGGCGGTGAGCTGGTCGGCTGTGATCTTGTTCCAGCTTCTTCGAGCAACCTGTTGCTGGAGGTGGTGGATCGTCGTTCTTCTGAAGGTGAAGTGGACGCAGCTGTGGTCCGTCCAGTGGAGTCCTGTTGCGTGGCTGAAGGTGACGTCTTTGCTGGATGAGAAGACGGCGTCGAGTGTGTGTCCGGCGAGGTGGGTGGGGGTGGTCACCAGTTGCTTGAGTCCGAGGTTGTCGAGGTTGTCGAGCAGGGTGATGGTGTTGCGGTCGTTGTTGTTCTCAACAATTCAATAGCAGCATATAGCAGCATATATTTACTATTCAAGGTTGAATAGTAATAAAGTGGAAGTGCCAAAAGAAATAATGTAGTTCACAGAAAATAAAGGAATGAATATTGATAAAAACCTTAGAGGGCAAATTTAAACAGTGATTGCCGAATAAAATCATGAGTGTGGAGAAACCTCAGAACACATGGCTGAACATATTCATAATCAGTGATTATCATGATGCGTGGGAGAGAATGTTATACCCTAGAGAAAGTTGTGCATGTCCTCACTCGTGGTCAGACCATTAGGCTTTTTTGTGTCGAGGGCCAGAATGAAATGAGTTTCGCGTTGGCACAACCTTTATTCTCAGTTCCCTGCCTGTCCGGGAATGGGAACAGCACCTAACACAGTGTACTCTAAGTCTTTCAGTTTATTCTGATGAACCAGTTTAAAATGCCTGGCAACAGGATAGTTAGTATCAGAATTTACAATGGCCCTTACATGTTGTAGGATCCGTTTGTATACAGGGAGCTTTGTGCTCCCTATATATTCAAGGCCACATGTACAGCGTAGTTTATAGATGGCGTATTCAGTGCGACAAGTGAGATGTTCCGTGATTTCAACTCTTTTATCACTAAATGCAGTTACATAGGGATTTGCATTTTTCGCAAAAGTGCAAGCGTAACATGAATTATATTTATAAAAGCCCATGTTAGTGAGCAATGTGCCTTTGGGTACAGTCTCAAGACTAGATTTGAATATAGCATCCCTCATAGAGGGTGCTCTCCTAAAAATATATGGCCAGCAGAGTAGGGAGAATAGATGCTAAGGTAATATCAGTGAGTATAATCGGCCATTGCAAGTAAATGATTTTCGGAATCCTATGTTCCTGTTGACTGAAAGTGGTAATCAGTCGGACCATACATTTGTCGCTATTAACATTATCACCATCCGAAACCAAAACTGATGCATTGTTAAGCTTGGTGTCAGTAAGTCATCTTGGGGTAAGTTGTTGGCTTTTTCCAGAGCTTGATCTAACTGAGATTTCTTATAGCTTCAGTCCAAAAAGCCTCACATTGACATTCTTTTGAGACAGTGTCAAGGCTGCAGATTTGGTAGATATGCACAAATTCGCCATAAGGTATGCTCCTAATGAGATGACGGAGATGCGACCTGTCCGCATGTAAAATTGAATTACCTGCAGTAGACTTGTGATGGAGCTTGGTGTAGATTGTGCCTTCATTGATATAAACTAGAACATTTAAGAATTCCACACTTTGATGGTCTATGCTGGCAGTACATTTCAAAATCTGAGTTGATAGCTGTAACAAACTCATTAGCCGCTTCTCTAGTGCCATCCCAGATCAAACAGATGTCTATATATCGTTTGTACATTTCTCTGTGTTTGATTATCAAATTTACAGAGCAATGTTCTTGCAGTAAAGATATCTACTCGGTGAATTCCACTCTCCAGCTCCAGCCTGCAGTACTACTTCTCAGTTTCCGGGGAGTAAGTACCAAAGCTGGTCAATTAGCTTTTGGTGGACTGTACCAAATTTCAACTACAAGCAGGAAATATATATATATATATATATATATACATACATATATATTATATATACTCACTCCAAACAGGTTGCCCCACCGCTAGTGCTGGCGGGTCTTCACTGCCATTGGATAATGAGTGGTATGGAGAGCGGAGGGGGCCTGTTACATTGGAATTATAGGCAACTGCACAGCGCTGGACAATTTTCCTTACCCACTTGGGATTAACATTTTTTAACGGCGCACAGAGGCACCCATTGGGTTTTGCACGGAGTTAAGCAAATTGAGAACTGCATATACCACAATGCCTTGCTTGAGCCCAACAGGGCGGAACTCTGCATACTTAATAAATACACGTGCAAGTAATCTGTTTGCTGTTGAGCCGTTTGTCTGCCAGTGATCAAGAGCGCATTGGCGCTCGAAACGCGTATGGCCTTGCAAGGGAAGACTGTTGCTGGCTGTGCCTTTGCTACCGGTGAAACGTGTGCGGTAACCCCTCTGAGTGTGGCACTCCTACAGGGGGCAACCTGTTTGGAGAGACTATTAGTGGTTGGTCCGGCCACAGGAGTGCCCCACCGCTAGTGCTGGCGGGTCTTCACTGCCATTGGATAATGAGCGGTATGGAGAGCGGAGGGGGCCTGTTACATTGGAATTATAGGCAACTGCACAGCGCTGGACAATTTTCCTTACCCACTTGGGTTTAACATTTTTTAACGGCGCACAGAGGCACCCATTGGGTTTTGCACGGAGTTAAGCAAATTGAGAACTGCATATACCACAATGCCTTGCTTGAGCCCAACAGGGCGGAACTCTGCATACTTAATAAATACACGTGCAAGTAATCTGTTTGCTGTTGAGCCGTTTGTCTGCCAGTGATCAAGAGCGCATTGGCGCTCGAAACGCGTATGGCCTTGCAAGGGAAGACTGTTGCTGGCTGTGCCTTTGCTACCGGTGAAACGTGTGCGGTAACCCCTCTGAGTGTGGCACTCCTACAGGGGGCAACCTGTTTGGAGAGACTATTAGTGGTTGGTCCGGCCACAGGAGTGCCCCACCGCTAGTGCTGGCGGGTCTTCACTGCCATTGGATAATGAGCGGTATGGAGAGCGGAGGGGGCCTGTTACATTGGAATTATAGGCAACTGCACAGCGCTGGACAATTTTCCTTACCCACTTGGGTTTAACATTTTTTAACGGCGCACAGAGGCACCCATTGGGTTTTGCACGGAGTTAAGCAAATTGAGAACTGCATATACCACAATGCCTTGCTTGAGCCCAACAGGGCGGAACTCTGCATACTTAATAAATACATGTGCAAGTAATCTGTTTGCTGTTGAGCCGTTTGTCTGCCAGTGATCAAGAGCGCATTGGCGCTCAAAACGCGTATGGCCTTGCAAGGGAAGACTGTTGCTGGCTGTGCCTTTGCTACCGGTGAAACGTGTGCGGTAACTCCTCTGAGTGTGGCACTCCTACAGGGGGCAACCTGTTTGGAGAGAGAATATATATATATATATATATATATATATATATATATATATATATATATATATATATATATATATATATATATATATACTTTCAGTTAAAATCGGTACTGGCCAACAAAAACTAAAACCTGGTAAATATATATATATATATTGTGGAAAAAGGATTATTGGACCTGTGGTTGGTTCCGCGCACGCACCCGCCGTAGAGCGCTCCAGCCCAAGCCGCCATTGTTTTTTATATATATATATATATATATATATATATATATATATATATATATATATGCACGAAAACTCCTCCACGCCGCTTCCAATCCCACACGGACCAGCGAGGCGTTCACACAGGAGACGGACCACAGGATCAGTTACAGGTTTCTTTATTTTAGCAAGTACAGCTGGAAAAAGTGCATTACGCGTTTCGGGCTAAACAAGTCCTTGCTCACATGCAACGATTGTTTGTAACTTTTTTGTTTTTATAATGCTCAGTGACTTACCAATCCCAGCCCCCTGATCAAATCATGTGACCATAGACATAGATAACATCTTGAATGTTGTGGTTCTTCCTGTGCAAATACGCAAAGAGATATAAATATCAATTTCTAAATAGGATTTGTCATCTTCACTTATTACTGGATAAATCCAAGAAGATAAAATAGAATAAAAAAAACTATTTACTATGAATTCCTATATATATATATATATATATATATATATATATATATGGATTGCGACGAAAACAATGGCAAACCGATTACTTAAACCGGCTTTCCCAGATACAATTCCGCAGCGACCGACGAGTGGGGAGAAAAGCGGATTGTGAGGCTCCTAAACTACCAAGTGTGATGAAAACATCTGAGAGGCGAGTTACCTTCCCAAAGCGAGAAATAAAAGCTAAAATTGAAGAACCAACATCGCTAGTAACCAAATAAACTGAGGGATTACTACAAGAAACAGACACTCAAAGATGGCGGCCATAAACAGTTATGTATTCTCATCGGGCCGAACACTTGGTGGGAGGAGCCCAACCTAGGCTTTTAAATGACTGGAAAAAACGTCAATTTCTCATGTTACCAAACAGCATCTGATGAGTCGAGATGACGAAACGCGTCATGCTGAGAGTAATAAAGAAATTTCAGAACCCCCACAGTGTGCTCCGTTCTGTTCCTTACAAGGGGACAATTTTGTGGTGAATAAATACGTGCATGCTGCCCTGCACGAAGGAGGCACCCGTCAATGGAGTTCGACAGAACAGGCAGTGTTCGTGTTTCAATCTCAAGATATTTTTCTGTCAGAACCGCCGCTACAATGGACAGTATCTGCCACAATGGATTGCGACGAAAACAATGGCAAACCGATTACTTAAACCGGCTTTCCCAGATACAATTCCGCAGCGACCGACGAGTGGGGAGAAAAGCGGATTGTGAGGCTCCTAAACTACCAAGTGTGATGAAAACATCTGAGAGGCGAGTTACCTTCCCAAAGCGAGAAATAAAAGCTAAAATTGAAGAACCAACATCGCTAGTAACCAAATAAACTGAGGGATTACTACAAGAAACAGACACTCAAAGATGGCGGCCATAAACAGTTATGTATTCTCATCGGGCCGAACACTTGGTGGGAGGAGCCCAACCTAGGCTTTTAAATGACTGGAAAAAACGTCAATTTCTCATGTTACCAAACAGCATCTGATGAGTCGAGATGACGAAACGCGTCATGCTGAGAGTAATAAAGAAATTTCAGAACCCCCACAGTGTGCTCCGTTCTGTTCCTTACAAGGGGACAATTTTGTGGTGAATAAATACGTGCATGCTGCCCTGCACGAAGGAGGCACCCGTCAATGGAGTTCGACAGAACAGGCAGTGTTCGTGTTTCAATCTCAAGATATTTTTCTGTCAGAACCGCCGCTACAATGGACAGTATCTGCCACAATGGATTGCGACGAAAACAATGGCAAACCGATTACTTAAACCGGCTTTCCCAGATACAATTCCGCAGCGACCGACGAGTGGGGAGAAAAGCGGATTGTGAGGCTCCTAAACTACCAAGTGTGATGAAAACATCTGAGAGGCGAGTTACCTTCCCAAAGCGAGAAATAAAAGCTAAAATTGAAGAACCAACATCGCTAGTAACCAAATAAACTGAGGGATTACTACAAGAAACAGACACTCAAAGATGGCGGCCATAAACAGTTATGTATTCTCATCGGGCCGAACACTTGGTGGGAGGAGCCCAACCTAGGCTTTTAAATGACTGGAAAAAACGTCAATTTCTCATGTTACCAAACAGCATCTGATGAGTCGAGATGACGAAACGCGTCATGCTGAGAGTAATAAAGAAATTTCAGAACCCCCACAGTGTGCTCCGTTCTGTTCCTTACAAGGGGACAATTTTGTGGTGAATAAATACGTGCATGCTGCCCTGCACGAAGGAGGCACCCGTCAATGGAGTTCGACAGAACAGGCAGTGTTCGTGTTTCAATCTCAAGATATTTTTCTGTCAGAACCGCCGCTACAATGGACAGTATCTGCCACAATGGATTGCGACGAAAACAATGGCAAACCGATTACTTAAACCGGCTTTCCCAGATACAATTCCGCAGCGACCGACGAGTGGGGAGAAAAGCGGATTGTGAGGCTCCTAAACTACCAAGTGTGATGAAAACATCTGAGAGGCGAGTTACCTTCCCAAAGCGAGAAATAAAAGCTAAAATTGAAGAACCAACATCGCTAGTAACCAAATAAACTGAGGGATTACTACAAGAAACAGACACTCAAAGATGGCGGCCATAAACAGTTATGTATTCTCATCGGGCCGAACACTTGGTGGGAGGAGCCCAACCTAGGCTTTTAAATGACTGGAAAAAACGTCAATTTCTCATGTTACCAAACAGCATCTGATGAGTCGAGATGACGAAACGCGTCATGCTGAGAGTAATAAAGAAATTTCAGAACCCCCACAGTGTGCTCCGTTCTGTTCCTTACAAGGGGACAATTTTGTGGTGAATATATATATATATATATATATATATATATATATATATATATATATATATATATATATTATATCCTACTGGCTGTCGCCAGTAGGTAATTATAATTAGGACCTATTACCTATAGTAAATCAGCAACATTCTATTTGGAATAACTTTGGCGCCAATTGACGAATCTGCGCAAAATTTTCCAAACTTTTGGCCAGCTCCGGTCCGCTCCTATCCTGAAAAGTTCACGATGATTCATCAAGCGCGGGCCGAGGAAAAAAGGGGTGTCCCAAAACACGTTTTCCCTATGCAATTTCCCATAGGACCATTAGCCGCAGCTACAGCCCTAACTGCTGAACGGAATTACACCAAATTTGGCAAAGAGGTAGTTCTTGGTTCAGACTAGTGCCTTTTGCTCATTTGGTGTAAAACCGTTCAGTAGTTCCTGAGAAAATAACAGTTAAAGTCATTTATAAATCTATGGGCGCGGTGGATCCGCGGACCTATCCAAGCACCCTAAGCGCAGCTTACGCGCATCCTGCTGTGCACGAGCTGTATTTTAATTGGCTGTCAACACTCCAAATCAGGAAGTGTTGGCAGCCATCTTGTGCCTCGGTAGAACCGAGGCACAAGAAACCAAAGAAAAAGCGTTGCAAAACGCGAAAAGGGGGCAGGGTAGAAACACCCTGAACCCCAGAGCGAATTTCGGGCTCCCGTGCATCTTTGGTTTTTAGCCCCGGGGGGGGCCAAATTCCGGGGGCAATGGACTATATGTACCTCCCAGCCCTGGGGACCGCCAGCCCCGGGGCTTTTTAAAATTATGTACGGGGGCTCTCAGGCCCCCCCAGCCCTGGGGACCGCCATCCCCCGGGGCTTATTAAAATTGGGTGGGGGGGGGGCTATCAGGCCCCCCCAGCCCCGGCGACAGCCACCCCCCGGGGCTCCTTTAAAGTAGGTTTGGTGGCTCCAAGGCCCCCCGGGGACCGCCATCCCCTGGGGCTTATTCAAATTGGGTGGGGGGCTTTCAGGCCCCCCAGCCCCGGGGACAGCCACCCCCGGGGCTCCTTTAAAGTAGGTTTGGGGGCTCCAAGGCCACCCGGGGACCGCCACCCCCGGGGCTTTTGAAAATTATGTAGGGGGGCTATCAGGCCCCCCCAGCCCTGGGAACCGCCACCCCCCGGGGCTACTACAAATTAGGTTTGGGAGGGCTCTGAGGCCCCCTAAAGCCCTGGGGACCGCCACCCCTGGGGCTTCTTACAAATGTGGGAGGGGGCCACTCGGCCCCCCTCCTGGAGCCTTGTACAGGCCCTGGGGACCGCCACCCCCAAGGACCGGCTCTTGCAGTGTCTCGGGGTGCCCACCCCTGGGACACTGCCATTTGCAATGACAGGGCGGGAGCCTCGCTGCTCCTACCCTGTCATTGCAAACTGTTTTCCTATTTGGAAGAGAAAGCAGGAAACCTGCACTCTCTTCAAAATAGGAAAGCAGATTGCTTTTCCATATGGGGAGCAGCAGGTTAGCTGCTCCCCATATGGAAAAGCAATGTCGGCTCCCGCAGGAGGTGGGAAGCCGGCTGGGACCGTGGGGGAATTGGGGACCTCCCATGGCCCCCAACAAAGAGATAGTAGTGGCCCGGGAGGGGGGCCACGCGGCCCCCCTCCCAAAAAAAAAAACCATTAAAAAAAAAAATAAACGGCCCCGGCGCCACAACTGGCCACAAGAGGGAGACAAGGCAGCCCCCCTCCAAAATAATATATATATTTTTTTTTAAAAAAGGGCCATGCCCCGGGGTATGGTGGGCATCCCCCTTGGGAGGGGGCCACACGTCCCCTCCTTGCACCACTGTGCGTTTGCAGAGTGGGAACGAATTCCCCTTGAATACTGGGGGTCCCTGGGGGCCAACTAGCCCACCAGGAGCCTCCAGTATGCGCCAGGGGGCTGCGTTACGTTGCAGAGAGGTGTTCTGAAGGCCACGCCCCTTTTTACACCTCTCTGCAACGCAGCTCTGTGGTGCTTACTGGAGGTACCTGGTGGGCTAGTTGGCCAGGATTTAAGGGGACTTAATCCACCAACTTAAAAGGCGCCACGGGGCGCGTTTGCACAGTGGTGAAGGTAGGGGGCGGGGCCTAAGGTGATATGTGTGCAAACACGCCCTGTGGCATGTTTTAAGTTGGGGAATTAATTACTCTCCAATCCAGAGGTCCCCTAGGGGCCAACTAGCCCACCAGGTACCTCCAGTAAGCGCCACAGGGCTGTGTCGCAGAGTGTTGTAAAAAGGGGTGTGGCCTCGGAACACTTCTCTGCAATGCAGCTCCCTGGCGCATACAAATTATACAAATATTCCTCTAAAATCAGCCGAACTACAATTTCCGATTTACTCACCTGTTATCAGGAGAGAATCCAGTGCGGCATCTTTTATCCCAGCACTGAACCTGAAAAGTAATTGTAAGCGTACTTACCAGTAACTTGTATTTCCTTCCATAGGAATCCATTGCGTGGTTTTCAGCAGAAAAGTTTCTAAGTGTCGATTTTTGAAAAGTACAAATATTCCTCTAAAATCAGCCGTACGACGATTTCCGATTTACTCATTGTTATCAGGAGAGAACCCAGTGCTGCATCTTTTAGCCCAGCACTGACCCTGAAAAGTAATGAATGTCATGAATGATGTAATATGTGACATCATCAGCAGTGGATTGAGGGCGCGCAAGTTATAGTTAGTACAACTAACTACAACGGGAGAATTTCAATGGTTTTATATGAGTGAAATGTCCAACTAACTATAAAACCCCTAAAACCTATCTTTTTTTCAGTGAATTTCTAAGGTTTTTTAAATGCTAATTCCTAACTATAACATGTCTGAAACCTATGGTTTTTTCAGTGAATATATAACATCCATCTTTTAGTTAGGAGAAAGAAGGGTGTGGGGTGAGGGTGAGTGGTGTGTGTGTTTTAAGAAGTTTTAAACCTTACTTATAAGCAATACGCCCTTAACCTGTTTTGAACAACCGAAAAACAAGAATTGCATTTGAGTGTGCACCCAGACATCTGCAAGATACTATCACTCAAGACTCACCTGTCCACTGGAGAAGACAAACACCAGCGCAGAACCTGCAGCTGTTAGGCCCCATGTGAAGAGGGTACCCAAACAGGCCTGGAGAACCGGGCTGTATCCGGCTATCATGTTGACGGAACCTAGACAACATAAATAGAAACAGAACATCAAAATAAACTTACGAATAAAGCAGCAGGAATTTGAACTTTTCAAAATTGATAGTTCTTAAGTAAAGGACAGCCACTTGAAAAGAAACAAGCATTTTTTTTAACAAAACTCTGAAGGGTGTGACATTCTATATGACATCTATACTAATATTATAAAGAGAGAGCCCAAACCTTTGAGGCGGGTAATCTCAGGAACCAGAGCAACAATCACAACACCCAATACAGCATTGGAAAGGGCAGTTGCAGCAGAAGGACATAGGCTATACAGATGCCCACCATATACATTTGAAAGGTAAAAGATCCTTACCAGCAAAGTAGTCCCTTGTGGGCGTGGCATGACGACAAAAAAAAGCGTTCCTTAAACGTGTGCGTTGTTCTGGGGGCGTGTGCTGGGGGCGTGAACAAGGCCAATGGGCGCGGCAGCAAGGGGTGTGGCCAATGCACTCGACAACCGGCAACAATCGCGCGGCACATCCCCCCAAAAAAAAGCGGGCCTTGAGGGCGTGTGGAAAACAAACGTGTGCGTTGGGCCGGGGGCGTGGCCAAGGCCAGTGGGTGCGGCAATTGCACGGGAGCAAGGGGCGTGGCCAATGGGCGCAGCAATTGCCGGGGCTTAGGCGGGGGCAGACGCGACCGATTGTGCGTGCGGGGACAATAACTGCACAGTATCCTGCGCGCTGTCAGCCAGTCAACTCTGCATAAAGGACCGTGCCTGCGGGGACACTAACTGCAGCGTCTCCTGCGCGCTGCCACACACTCAATTCTCTGCATAAACGAATTGACACCAGGCGCACAACATCAACCAGGGCTGGAGCCGGGCTCAGGCGGCGGATGACGCGACTAAGCGCGCCTGCTGGGACACTAACCTTTGAACTGACTGCACTTTCCCACACGCGCAGCGTCTCCAGACTTTACACCACAAGCACAACATCAAACAAAACTGGAGCCGGGCCTCAAGCGGGGGATGACGCGATTCAGCGTGCCTGTGGGGACACGAAATTTACAACTGAATGCACTTTCACACACGCTTACCTACGGAAGTGGAGTACATACACACTAGAGACATCTGCTAATACTTCTTACTCCGAGGTACACACAGTATCTGCACATACATGCCTAACTATTGTGACACTTAATGCTAAAAAAATTCTCTACCGCGAGATTTTAAATAAATTTCCCTTGCCTATTACACACATCCTATTTCATACCCGGACAACGTCGGGACGGGCTGCTAGTAGGATGATAAAGGGGTGCCATTGCTGAAGTTGATTAAAATAAAATCCCAACTTATGAAGAAAATATCTGAGTTCTACTGGTCTAGAGCCTGTACAATACAGCAAACAAAATCCATGCTGCCTTCTTCTCTTTAGACTACTAAAACGTTAAAACGTCCAGTTTACCATGCATAGCTTAACTTGCCACCTTCTGCACACTATAGACAACCTAATAACTGTACCTACAAAAGATATAAGCAAGGGTCCCAAATGACCGCTGCTGGAGTGGAAGCACATAATTACATCAAAACATGGCTTTATAGCTGGGGGTGCACAGAATGACCCCTGAAGTGGGCAGAGCAGTCATGCAGCAGAGGTGCCATTGGTTCCTTTGCAAAGAAGCAGATTGGGCTACCCTGTCCACAGGGTAGGTGGCAAAATACAGCCATAACTGGGTTAGTGTTGGCCCTGGTGCACCTGCTACACTATTGATAACCACGCCCAGAGTAAAACCAGAATGGTAAACAGAAAGAGGGGAGAGGAATACCAAAAGGTTTCTGCAGTGTGGGCGTTGAAGGCGTATGCAAAATCACTGAACAAAAGTCTGGGGAAAATACTGAAAGGAAGTACTTGGGATGAAAACACACAGACCACTTCTCGGGGGGGGGAAATACAAAACTTTAGAAGAAATTAGTAGAAATAGGAAGGCTGAGTGGGGAATTGAGAGAAACATCGAAAGACTACTTGACTTGGGGCACTGAAAGCAAACTCCTGGGGCGAGAATCACAGATGACAAAGCTTGTGGCCCCGAGAAAGATTCAAATAAAGATCTAATGAAGTGTTAGGGAGAGAAGGCCAGGTGAAGGAGAGATTGTGTCTTCTACTTACAGGTATATAGAGTAGGTTTCTGAAGTGAGGGCCTACAGTATTTCAGCTTTACGAGTGGTGCGTCGATATGATTGTAACTCGCCTTAATGGCCTGTAAGTGTCACCTCTGCTGGTGTTAAGTTACCATATTCCTGAAAACTATTTACTGGAGAAGAGATTCCACCCAGGCGGTCTGGAACGGCTGTGCATGTCTTAAGTGAGGACCTCAATAGTGGTTTTGGTGAACTGGTTAAATAATTAGGGAAGTTTACATGCAGTGTTAGAGGAGGCACCTTAAGTGCTATATTCCATATTTCTGCAAATAATAGTGGACTGCTGTGGCCCACTAAGGCCCAGTTTTCACTGTTAATGGTACCTGGAGCATCATCTTTAGGATTGAACGGGATTATGGAGTACGATGTTCACCATGCCCGACCTTAGAAAGCGCTTACAAACTGTCCATACTACCACACTGCGACTTGACGTTTCTCAGAGGAAGCTTTATACATGGCTCTACTGCTCCTGTAGTAGTGAGTGTACTTGATCCTGTGAAGGGCTCATTTTCACAGCCCGTCTTGAGAGACCATGCTGATTTACTGGTTTAGTAATACTTACCCTTAACAGATTTTGTGTCACTCCTATGAATGACATTTTGTTTTCCCAGCACGCGACCACTTGCTGTTGCATCTCGGTCTTGAGAATCTGGTGATTTCTCTTTGTATTCTACTGCTTTCCCAACACGGTTATGACTTACAGCAATTTAAAGCAAATCTGTGCAGTATTAAGTCTATTATCTATGAAATGTTTCGCAAACAGACTTTTAGGATTTTATAATGCGACCTGCAGTCAGTCATCCCAAGACTTCCTAGCATGTTTCTCCATCATAGCACCAAAGAACTTTTCACATAGACATTTAATGATGGAGACAATACTTCACCTCTCATGTTCCCCTGTGTTTTAGACTGATCTTTTCAGCCGACAAAGTACAGAAAACTATTATCAATGATGTGCTGCATGGAGCCATGTTGTGAGAAAATGTCCCGGCTAAAACATACATTGTTGAATTGTTATAGATAAGGTTTAGCTGAACGTTTAAACGTCTTCTCCCTGAATTGTTAAGGGATAACTAATTTCTGTTTCAGATGCCTAGGACATCCTCCTGAATAAGGGATTTTCCCGAGAATGCACAGAGGGCTTGAAAGGAACACATTAAAATGAAAAAATGAACTAACGACGTATAGATACAAAAAGTATGCATGCATGCACACTGATAATGAATGGAATAAAAAAAACACCACTATGAAGGTTTAATCTGTTGTTTAGTGAGGTATATCATGAGGTACTTTTCTCCGTTGGGTAAAATCACTATTTTACGACAGGAAAGGCTAGGATTCGATTTTCTCAACCGTGCCAATCGCATCAATAGAAATTAGCATAAAATGGTGTGCCCGTATTACATTTCACGTAGATTAGTAAATTACACAGAGGTAAAGTGACGTTAGTTTGCTAACAGTTATGTTTGACGTGATTTTCTGGTCAGATGCTTACATTGGGTCCTAGGGAGTGCTAAGAAAAGGAATTTGTTTCTTTTTAAACATTTTATTGTATTTATTATACATCACAAGCAGAAACATTTCACAGGTATTGACCGTTACATTGAGTAGTAGATATAATATATTGAAAGTTATCCCTGTACATAATAAATGTAGATGAAAATACATTTGTACCCATCTCGTTGCCATATAAGTTCTAAGTTCCCATGCCCCACGTGTTGGACTGCTCATGATGTGCTAACTATCCGGTTATTAGTCACTTAAGTCTGGCTCTGTGTCTTCGGGTGGAGGGGCACATATATTACCCCGATAAGTGTTCCGCTTTCCCCATACTCGTGACCATTTTCGGGGGCATCCCCTATTTATAAAAACTGCCTTTTCCGCAACTATGGCGCTATGAAGGTCGCGACACCAATGTCGATGGGAGGGTATTGTTGGGGCTCCCCAGTGTTGTGCGATATTTCTTTTGACTATTATGATACTGAGGGTTGCCCAATCCTGTGCTGCGTGGTTGAGATCAGTGGGTTCCCACACATTAAGCTGGCATCTCCGAGGTTCTAGAGGGACCTCAAACCCGCATACCTGGGTAATCGTAGCCATGACCTCCCTCCAATATTATGCAATGTGAGGACAATCCCATATTGTATGATAAAAGCTACCCGTGAGCCCGCACCCTCTCAAGCAAAGTGGCATGTCTGCCCTCCCTATTTTGTGTAGAGTAGTTCTTGTGAAGTATGTTCTGTGTAGTATCTTGAGCTGCACAAGTTTTAACTTGGAAGGGGTCGCCGCCTCTCATGGGGATGCCAGTGCCTCCTGCCACTCCTGCTCGTCCATCTCCCCTACCTCCGCCCGCCATCTCTCCTTTAAGGTTTGAGTGTGATCCTTCTGGTTGTTGAGCAACTTTCGGTATGTCAGTGAGATTGCCTTTTTAGTTAGTGAGTCAGTTAATAAACTGTCCTCGAGGGGAGAGGACTCAGGCAGTTCGGTTCCCGGAGGTATGGCCTTTATCAGGGCGTGTTTGATTTGAGTATATCGGTATTGTTCCCTCCCTGCCATCTTGTACGTTGCCTGTAAATGTGTAAAAGGAAACACCTCTCCCTTTTTCCATAAGTCGACAACCTTGGAAATGCCTATAAGGTCCCATTTTGTAAAGTCCTTGCTCTTGCGTAGCTTGCCAAGCCTGGGGGAGTCCCACTGCGGTGTGTGCTGAGTTATCAGCCCCTCCCATCCCAGTGCACATTGCACCGCAAACTAGACCTGCACCGTGTGGGCTGTGGGTCCTATTAATGTGTTCTTGTGTGGTTTGTCGTATTGAGCCCTCAGTATACCATTCGTGCCCAGTGTGTGCCTGTCCATACGTAGAGCTGGTTCGTCCTGTGGGGCATGCAGCCACTGATTAATTACAGTGAGCTGAGATGCCCAGTAATATAACCGTATGTTGGGTAAGGTGATGCCGCCGTTGTACCAGCTCCGGGTTAGTTTGCACAAGGCTATTCGGTGCGGCTTTCCTTCCCATAGGAGGTAACCCACCTCCGCCTCAATGGCCTTAAAGTATGTTTGGGGAACAGGCATTGGAGTATTCTGTAGCGTATAGGAACCTAACCTAGGGAGAGCCATCATTTTAAACAACGCTGCTCTTCCCAGCAGTGTCAGAGGGAGGGAGGGCCAATTTTTAATGTCATTTTTCAGTCTTCTCAGAGGCCGGAGCAGTTTACGCTCCATGTACTGTGCCTGGTGGGGTGTGATGTTTATACCGAGATACTTGAATTATCTTGTGCTATCTGTATCACAGCTCCCCGAGGCAGGCGTGCGGGCTGAGGCCTTTGAGTATGCATAACACCGACTTGGCCCAGTTAATGGAGTAGCCTGATACTCTCCCATAGGATGTACAGATGTCCAATAGGCAGTTAATGGAACGGCTCAGTTGTGTCAAATATAATATGTCGTCCGCATATAAGGAGATGCGGTCCTCCCAGCCCTCTGCCCATTTCATGCCGTGAAGCACTGGGTCCCTCCGTATCCACGCCACCAGTGGCTCTAACACCAGGGCAAACAGGAGTGGGGAGAGGGGACATCCCTGTCTCGTTCCTCGCCCCAGCTGAAAGTCCTCAGACAATCTTCCATTTACAGCTACCTGTGCCAGCGGCTGATTATATAGCAATTGTATCCAGGCACAGAATTTTGGCCCAAAACCGAAATGTTGCAGTACTGGAAAAAGGAAGGGCCATTCCACCCGGTCAAAGGCCAATGTCGCATCAAGTGAGAGAATAACCGCTTCTTCTTGGATGCTGGGCCCTCGCGCCAATACACCATGCAGCTGTCGCAGATTCATAGCCGTATTTCTCCCAGACATTGAGCTGGACTGATCTGGGTGTATGAGTGTGGCGAGATGAGACTGTAGCCTGGCCACTAGTGCCTTAGCTAGTATTTTCGCTTCCACGTTAAGGAGCAATATCGGTCGGTAGGAGTTACATTCCTGAGGGGGTTTACCGGGCTTAAGTATTGCTATAAGAGTCGCCACTCTCTGATCTCGAGGTAATATCCCTTCCTTCAAGCTAGCTAGTAAATTTTTTAGCAAGTGTGGCACCAGTATTTCCGCTTCTCTTTTGAATAGTTCTACTGGGACTCAGTTAGGTCCCAGTGCCTTCCCCGGTTGGAGTCCCTTGATGGCTTCAGCGATTTCCTCTCTCGTGAGGTCCACTTCCAGATTTTGTGTTTCTTGCGTTGTCAATCGAGGGAGACGTATGTCTCTCAGGAAGTCTAAATGTTCTTCCACGGAAGTGGTGACAGCAGGAGTGTAGACCGATTCATAATGGCGTGCGAAAGCCTTAGCAATGTCGTCAGGCTCAGTAATTGTCCCCTCGTTGGGTATTTTGAGTTGTGCTACCCATCAGGTTGCCCTCTCCCTCTTGTCTAACCACGGCAGCAGTTTGCCGGCTTTATCCCCTATTTCATAAATCGTGTGCTGCATTTTCGTGATTCGTGCCCTCGCCGCCTCCCATACGTGGTCCCTGTAACCTTGTTTAGCGAGACTAAGATCGTGTGTGTTGGTTTCATTAGGGTCTGTAGCGTGTATACCCTCCACATGGTCAACCACCCGCTCCAGATCCACCGCCTGCTGTGCTATGTCGCGTTTGTGGGCTGAAATCACAGAGATGGCCTGAGCGCGCAAGACCGTCTTATAGGCTTCCCAAAGAACAATGGGGAAGGCCACTGAATTTGCGTTTTCCTGAAAATATTGCGTTGAGGTTTTATGCAGGGCCTTCCTAATGTTGGGGCCTTTGAGGTATCCAGGCTGTATAGGGAAAAGTTTTCTGCGACCCGTGAGATGCGATGCGTATGTAAACAATATTGGCGAGTGATCTGAAATGCCTCTAGGGAGGGGTTTGATGTCTTGTATTTTATCTAACCCCGTTTACGCTGTGAGAAAGTGGTCTATTCGGGAAAGACTATTGTGCACACCGGAGTGATGCATGTATTGTTGATGTTCTGTTGGGTTTCTCGTGCACTATATAGCTACCAAACCCAGTGCCTCGGTGAAGTCCTGCAAGGGCGATGTGTTCGATTCTCTTCCCCGCGGTGGGTGTCTATCCCATGTGTCACTCATCGTGGCGTTGAAATTGCCCCTTATTATGAGTTCCCCGGGGGGGTAAATCAAGCAGGAACCTACCCAGGGCTGGGAATGCAAGCGCGAGTAGAGCTGGAGGGATGTACATCGAGACAAAGTTATATATCTTCCCCTCCCATTGACAGGAGGCCGCCACAATTCGCCCCTGGTCATCTGTCCATGATCCGGTCACCACCAGAGGGCAGTTCTTCCGGATCAAAATCCTAAACCCCCTAGAGCCAGATGAAAATTCAGAGTGGGCTACCATTTTAAACCCCCATCTGTCCAGTGCTTTAACGGTAGTGCCCATCAAGTGTGTTTCTTGTAACAGGCTGACTGATGGGGTGTGCCTCTTGGGGTACTGTAGTACTAGACCACGTTTTATCTTGTGACCTAGGTCGTTCACGTTCCAGGATATCATGGTTAAGGGAGAGCCTTGTGTTGGTGCGTTATCAAATCTCAAACCTGTGGTATCTGACGCCATTGTTCTGGGAATTGTCCGACAGTCGTACAGCAGTGGGTCTTTACTATGGAGTACAGAGTGCATATAATAACGGTCAACAAACTATTTCTGTTTGCTGTAGTGGAGCTTGTGTGCATAACGTAAAGTGAATAACCAGAAACCAGAAACAAACCCATCCACCACCCCCCTCCGTGCTCCCCTGCCAGACGGATTCTCCACTACCCGCCACCCCAACATTGCAGAGTGCTTCAATCCCATTAAACAGTACTTGCGTGTGGGGGGGAGAAGTCTGAGAAGCGTCTTAGTCTACCCCTTCCTCAGAGACAATTATGCAAATGTGGAACGTAACGTCTCAGAGTCCGATTATGCTGCCTCAGTTCTTTTTTCTGGGGGGGGGGACCAGTCTGGCCAAACCCCTCGCCTTCATCTGGATGCGCACCTTATGGTGGCTAAATCTGTGCATGTATCCCATGGTTCGGGTCAGGCCCGACCATGCAATGTCACCTTACTTCACATTCCGCCTCAGCCTGTAGAGTGTCTTCTTTCTCGTGTTCGTGTCTGCAATCCTTGGAGTCGTCGTCCGCTCTGAGTTGATGTTGGTGTCTCTCTGACCGTCTGGATCCCTCCACCCGTCTCCATCCCTCGAGCCAGTCGTGGGCCTCCTCAGGCATTTAAAAAAAACAAGCTTTTCCATCCGCTACTACTCTCAATTTCGTCGGCAACACCATTAAATAGGATTGCTCTCTGCTTCTGAGTTCTTTTTTTACACCAAGGAAGCTTCTGTAACGCTTGGAGACTGCCGCCGTGTAATTTGGAGTTTTGAATACGTAGCGGAGAGGCCACCCTTGTTGTTTGTAGTATGGCATCCATATCACGGAAGTTAAAGATACGGGCCAGGACGACTCTAGGGGGAGCCCCAGGCTTCGGCCTGCCCCCCGGCACCCTGAGTGCTCTTTCCACAGAGAAAAATGTTGTGAGCCCCCTGGGTTGTAGCCTGGTTTTTATGAGGTCCTCTATGTAGAGATCCATGGCAGGGCCTACCTCGCTTTCCGGAACACCAGTGATTCCTACGTTATTGCGCCTGGAGCACCCCTCCTGATCGTCAAGCTTTGTCGCCATGAGTTTATTTTCGGCTTCTAATTGACTGACCTTCTTGAGCAGGGTGGTAGTGTCTTTAGCAAGGGTCTTCGTCACCTGTTCAACTTCAGTTACCCTGGTGGCCATTTTTTGGAAGTCCGCCCTCAGGAAGGAGACATCAGAGGAGATCGACCCCACCGTTGTTTGCACATTGGTGAGTGCAGACATAATATCCTCCAGCGTGACCTTGGCCGCTCCTTCCGGCACAGGGGCCTTGTCCGATGGGGCCTGCCGCTCAGGCAGGGCTGGAAAGTCTTTTGAGTAGGTGTATTTATCCAGCTTGACCTGGGCGGTCGTGCATGGGCCTCTGCCCCCCATCTTTGGTTAGTTGTTGAGGCACTGGTCGGTACTGGTCGCCGCCTGCCGAATGACCACAAGCTCAGCGCGGCCTGCCGGTTTTCTCACAGTGCCACTAATTTGTGGTAAGTAGGGCCGAACGCTGGGGAGCAGCGCCTGTTTGTTGCTGGCCCACTGCGAGGCAACACCAATGTTGGTTTTGCACACTCCTTCCCCGGGGCCCTCTCTGGGTCTCGAAGCCCGCAGCTACTGGGTCTTCTTGGTATGCAACGTGTGACATTGGCTGTTTTTCGTGGTTTTTTTGGGGCAGGGGTATCATTTCCTCCTACCTGCCCTCAGATCATAAGCGCGAAAGTCCACCCGGTGCCTTCCCTAGCGCCGCGCAACTCCGCACGTCACCTGCAGTGCTTCAGTGTTTCTGGCCCCCACCGTGGATGACCCTTCAACGATGGTAGGGTCGCACGGGCAGAGCGACCGCTTTTTCTCCCTGGCTCCATTCGCTATCTGTGTCGCCCAGCGCACCGCCTTCAGCTTGCCGGGCCATGCACATCTCAGTCGGGCCTCTTCACAAATTTTGGCCCCGGCTTCGGCCGCAAGACCAGGCCGCTCCTTTCAACTCGGTCCCAGATTAGTGCGGAGTGTAGATTTCGTCCAGAAGTGGGATTGGAAGATGCCTCGCACACTCTGATATCTGTGTGTGTCTTTGGGGCAGGATTAATGAGCAGATAGTGTGCCGGATCGTTAGGGGAACTTGCGCCTTCTTCGGAGCTCCTCTAAGCTGCATCCATACTGTTTGGCTGCCCCAGTGCATGATTTAATATTTTGAGGAACCAAGCTTAAGATTACCGGTATGTCTTGAAGGGTGCGAGAATGAGTGCTGGCTGTCTGCTACGTGTAGTGAAACGTATGCCTACAACTGAATTTAGCAGTTGCTAGTCATGCTCAAAAGTTCTTGGCATTTGTTAACTGAGGTGAAAGTGTGAGGGCACTTTTCCTAAGGAGAGGATGTGTGTGGGTTACTGAGACAGTTTGCGGCATGCATGACATGCCCCATCAATAAAATGGGTGTGTGATGCCCATTTCAGTGGGTATGGGGCTCTTTAAAGAGAGGAGTGTATCTGGCATGACGCCCATTTCTGTATGAATAAGACACCCCAAGAAAGGAATGAGTGTGTCCTGTGCGATGAGCATTGCTGAATGCACGAGTTGCCCTAGAGAAGCGATGATTGTGTGTTGTGTGATGCCCATTTCTTATGTGCAAGATGCTTTTGTAGGGATAGGTTCAGCAAACCCATTCTGTATATAGGAGATGCACCTGGTGAGGTATGAGCGTGATCCGTGATTTATTGGCAGATGGCTTTGTCAGGGCGAGCGACAGATGTGCAGAGCTGGAAAGTAGAAGGATCCCACTGGATCTCTGTTCAGGGAGCTACTTCCCAAAGGAAGCAACCTGAATGTACCCTGGTGTTATTTTTCAACACCATGACATAATTAAGCAACACCCACATGTTGTTGCATTACGTTTGAGGCAGCAACCTGCAGGCAGATAAGGGGGCTTTCTTATTTTAACATTCAGCTGGGCCCAAAACAAAGGCCTGCTTTAAAGGGCCACTAGCCATCCTTTACTTCAAGTATAATCCTGACAGGGAACTATCTGGAACCTAACACCTAGATGCCTAAGAAATGGAAGGAAATAAAGGCCCACAGTTTGCTATCACTTCACAACTACTTTAGAGAAACTATTGGAGGCAGGTTTTTGACTTTGTTCAACTCCCCATGTAAGAAATGTGCTTGCACTGTAAGATGTATCTGCTTTTGTAAGTAATTACACAAATATTGATATAAACAGCACCAACAATTTTTCTTAATTTGTCCTCATCCCAGTGTAGGGTAGCAGAGCGCTTTGCATCACAGTCAGAGGCACAATAAATCATCTATAAGTGTGTAAATCAATGTTCAGGAAATGTTACATAAGACAATGACAGTTATAAGGTGTAGGAATTACACATCATTCACACTTGTAAAAATTATATGTTAAGAGTGAATGGTCATGAGAAACACAAAGTCAAAATATAAAACGTAACATAACGTAGTGATAGAGTTGTCGGTACTAACAAGACTTTGAGGGGCATTACTCCATCACAAACATGATGGATATCCCATCCGTCATGTTACAAGTGCATTATAGCCTCTGGCACTTGTAATACTGTGGACGGGAAATCCGTCATGTTTGTGATAGAGTAACCTGTCCGCCTACGGCTAAATCAGGCCCTTTATAAACTTCCCAAAGGACCTCTTTTTTGCAAACTTGGAATAACAGCACATTGAGAAAAAACACAATAAGGATCTAACCCCACAAATTACAGTTTGCATGCAGCTCATTGATGCTGGTAAACAGATATCTATGCTATATTAGAAGGTTTGCAACGATTTACCTGGATGGAACAACATGATTTCAGTGTTAAAAGTAGTATCCCTAAATAACATACATATCTGTGATCTACATATTACACGATGTGCTTTACAGCAGGCGCGTGACCCTTCTATGCTACTCTATTAGGCAAGCGGTGACTGGACAAAACACACAACTCTCCCAGAACTGTTTTAACCACTACAGTTATCTTACTGTTATCAGCCTCTCAAAATTGCTGAGCTCACAATGATCTCTGCAGCAGTTGTCTTAAGCCTGTACGATATTTTAAAATGCAGCCTCTCTGTGGCAAATTAAGTAATCAGGAACAGATTTACTGCCATATATGTTATTGTTTCCAGTTTCCTTACAGCAGATTTTTTTTTAAATGTAAAAGTTGACTCAGACTCTTCTTTCAAGCTCCGCCCCTCAGGACTCCCCCCACTTTCCTCTGCCACACTTTGACCCCCGATTTATGGGTTTCTGGAGTAAATTTTGTTTCCAATTCCAGCACCTTAGATGTGGGACGCTATATACAGGAGATGCTCACGGAGAGGGATAAGTGTCAATATGAACGCCTGCTGCAGGTGATGTCCTTCGTGAGGGTTCAGTGTGGATATCAAGTTCATCCCTCTCCTAGGACATCTGGTCTTAACAAAATTATTTTCCAACAACAGAATTTGCACGCACAAAATGGGGTGGGCAGGAAAATCACTCAAAGGAGAAGTAGGGGAGTACTAATAGACTGCTTCTGGGAGGAGGGCGGCTTACAAATGCATTTTCTGGTAGAAAGATGCTAGAAGAAAGCAGCTGGGGGCAACTGCTAGGTGCAAAAGACATAACAAATCACCCCCATGAGAAGAGAACAGGAAAAGATGGCTTGTTAGGAAAAAAAATCACAGAGAGGTCACTCCTGGGATAAAAAAGTGGAAAACTTTCCAAGATGGCAAAATATCAGAACTCCAAACTAGGGTCACTGACTGAGAGGGAAAAAAACACTGCTTGTGGTGTAGTAATTAATTGAGGCAATTCTATTTGGAAACGTGGGAACGTTACTAACAGTGTCATTCAGAGTCCACATTTCTAGCACTACATTCGGACAGCCAGGTTTTCAAAGCTCATTAGAGTAGGAGAAAAAGCGGATATGGATACATGCCCCCAGAGAACGCCAAAGACCCAATGCCATACTTTTTTTTTAAAAAACATACTTAATTGAGTTTACCAAGTGCCACGTCACATGTGGGAATGGATGCATCCAACACATAGACAATTCAGCAGAGAATAAATTGGAACAAAATCTATTCATATAGGAAACGACCCAATGGCATACTTGAGAACATGCAACAGTCTCTGCTTTACTTCTGAAAGCATAGGGCCACACACAGGTGGATTTTGAAACATAAGTTGGATCATATGGAGTTAGATTCCTTATAAGGTTTGAATTTTATTAATTGCAGTAAATGCTTTTGGATACAAAATAAAAGAGTTAGGGTCTCTGGGATTCCAAATTTTGTGACTGGCTGAAGAAAGAAATACTAGAATCATGCTTAAGAAATGGACTCAAGCTTGTACATGCAATAATTATGCATAGATATATTTTATGTGTAGCGCTGATGGAAAGAAATCCCATTTGGATAAAAAACAAAAAACAGAGAAGCCCGAAAGATCTAACACACCTCAAGTTAACCAGAGTTCCAGTAGTTATGCGCTAACTAACCTAACCAGCCACAATTGTTTAGGTTGAAGCCTACAAGACAGCACAACTGTCTGGTTGCTTCAAGACATTCTGAAAGTGGGCCTAAGAATGCACTCTACTCACTGCTTACCATTGGCTTTTGGTTTGTAACTCACATTTGATTGCTTTCGATTTGCTATCTTTATGTACTTTAGGCTGTCCAACATCTTTGCCACTCCATTGGAGCATAGCTAGTTTATTGTATTCTTCCACGAGTGGTTGCTTTCTGTAAACATGCCTTTGAATGCACAGCAAATGTGACGAGATAAGAACTATATTTCGAGACAGAGGTCAAATGTCAGGCTCTGCCTTCCGATGGAGTTTGGTGTTTACTTTTCTTTCTCAGACTTTAAAGTGAGAGGATCTATCTGACAATCTAGGCCTGTGAAAGGAAAGGCTTTTATCTAGCATCCCAAAAAAATTAAGTCTGTAAATGAACTGTGCAACTATTTCAGAGTATATCAGAATTAGGAAAGCACAAATTAAGCAAATTTTTTGAAATGAAGAAGTGTGGTGGAATCAAATATTTTAATAGCATCAAAACAGATCAATACACTAGGTGATGCCATTTCCACACATTCTCATTTGTGCATGCTATAGTTTTATTGCTAAAACTGTATATTGGTGCAAATGGTATGTCATTTTAATTGAAAATGTGCTGTCTGTAATAGCTGTTCACTACCACACAATGCATACTCCACTGTACGAACCTCCATTACACTATACAAAACTCTATATGCCACTGCACTCTATCCCACTCCAATCTACGCCACTCCATTCCACACTATCCCACTGCACAAACAGTTCATTCGATGCCACCCTACTCTACTCCACTCCACTCCACTCCATGGCACTCTACGACCCACCACTTTACTCCACACTACAACACTTTATGCCACTGCACCCTACACCCCTACGCTCTACACCATGACACTTCACTCCTGCACTCCACCCAATGACACTCTACTCCACTCCATTCTAAGACACCCCACTCCGCTCTACGGCACTCCACTTTTAGCCAAGTATAACAGATGCCACACTGGTGTGCAACATGATTAAAACACACCAGCAAAGTCAATAGCTCTTGCATAGACGAGATACATTGGCTTTGCTAATGCTTCTAAAAGTTCAGCAGCTCTTAACTGTCCATTAGCCCTTTTTAGTCCAACGGGACATTCTAGTCGTTGCTGAAATGTAAACAAAACGTTTCAAAGCAAAAAAAGACTAAAAGAAAAAACATTTACACTGTATGTAGAAAGCTACAAAATGACTAGCCAATGCAAAACAATTTTCAGATTAGGAAAATAATACAATTATAAGTGTAAATACCAAATGTTTTAGTGTATACAATTATATTAACTACAATTTTGTATACTAAAACATGATTTACCTAAACAAATTATTGTTTTTAGCTAAATAATGTACACTGCAGTATGCAACCAGAGTTGCCAAATCTATATATAAACATATTGTGTCTAATCCCTTGTTCGCTTAATTTGACTTTATTGGATTAACTCATTTTATAATAATGATGGGTACAAAAAAAGCCCAGGACTGGAAAGGTGTTGTGTAGCCTTGGCAGAGAGATCTGGCAACGCTAAATTTGACCTATATTATTCAAAAAGGGAGAGCAGCAATGATTATAAGAAAAAGCCCAAGAATGGAACTGGCATGCAGGGTGCATAGGCATGCCCACATACAGGTCTCTTTTGCAAAAAAATACAAGGATTATAAGAGCATGAAAACTGAAATCTGCCATCAACCAAAATAATGTATTTTTTCCTAGGAAAAACTAAGGACTTATTGGGCGTCAAATCTCTGTTACTTGTTTCTCTCCTGAAATGGGACTTCCTCCGCAGCTACATTTTAAGTGAACGTGGACCCCTTATCTCCATGCAACAATATACACACGTGTGTCTCTGCATGGGGGGTGGTGGTGGTGGTATACACCTGGATGTTGGGTTTGTATATTTGATTATCTGGCACACGCGTCTTATCGTGTGTGTACATGTATATCTATAGGTCTTTATGCACGAGTATTTGTATACACATCGTCTAGGTGCGGTGATGGCAGTATGTCTGTTAGTCTGTGTGCAAGCAAGTCTGATGGTGTGTTACACAGTCTGAATATGTGCATGTAATTCTCAATAGCAATATAGAAATGAATATTGTGTGTCTATGACATGCACTATTAAAAGTGACCATTTATAGTGTGTCTCATGACACTTTGAGCACTTAAAATCAGACAAAACACATAAAAGTAGGATATAAAATTATACAGTTTTCCAAAGCTGTATTTAACACCTTCCTATTTGTAGTATTAACTGAAACAAAAGACCCAATCGTTGCTGTGAAACGAGACGGCAGCTTAAATGCGGGATTGTCAAAGCAGGTGTATGAAAAAGAATATTGTTCATTGATATCATTAGCAGTGTTGGTTGGATGATGTAATCAGTACAGTCTAGCATCTTGAAGCCTTTTCATATATTCTCTAGAAAGGCGCTTAATCATGCGAAGGCTAGGGGGACAATGCAAAGGGATTTGTAATTAATTATGCTTTCCACAGCAAGTCAATGAAGATTGAAGATGTGTTCATCCTTTGAGCTTTTGGCAACATGCTGGTAGCCACATTCTGAATTTGTTGCATTTAGTCTTTTCAACAGGCCATTTGGGAACCCAGATGTGAGGGTTATGATGTAATATGAAAACCACACGACTTTACATTCTTTTTTGTATGTCCACTGGGTATGTTTGAATCCACATTCTATTTCTGCCAGTTGCGGACATGGCCCCTGGGAAGGTAGTACCTGTCATCTCAATACACCTCAAGGTTCCTGTAAAAGGTGCCATTCTTTTAGTAGTTAGAAGCAAGCTACAGGAGGTTACCCGTAAACACCAGGTTACTTAATATAGCATAAACAAGGTCTCAAAGGATATCGTTTGAAAGGCAAATTGTTAAAGAGGAAGATGAATTGCTGTGGGGGGAGCATAGGGAACACATTTTTATTTAATTGGAATAAACTGTTCTTATATGACCCTCTATGACCTAACTAACTACCCTTGTGATGTATGGGCTTGCCCCTGGGCCACATCTCCTATCGCACAAACCTAAAACCTCCCCCTGCCCCTTTTGCCTTCCTTCTTCCTCCTTATCTTCTAATCTTTCTTCTCCTCAAGGTCCACCATTGAATATTTTCTTTCATCCCTAATACAGCACTGTACTGAAAAACGGTAACCTGGTCCTGATAATGACCTAACATTGCATGAAGGCCGAAATGCCGTCGACCTTCACAGCGCTTGGATTGCGATTGCCCAGAAGAATTTGTACATAAATTGTATTAACTGTACAGGCATCACATTCTATCACATTGTATATATGATCCTGTCTGCGCCTTCCTTCCCGCTGTACATACCACCCACGTGTCACTTTCGCTGTTCACTTTTTCACTTGCACTCTTCCACGTCCTCACAGGTTACATGACATTCAATGTAACAAAGTGCAATTTATATGTGATTTCATTTGTTTTTATATTGAGTAGATGATTTACTTAATATATGTGGAAAGCAACTCTTCTTTCCTTTAACAAAACAGTCTTGCTCAAAAACATTTTGTGCCCCCCCACAGCAATTCATCTTCCTCTTTAACGATTTGTCTTACAAACAATAGCCTTTGAGACATTGTTTATGATATTCTTTTAGTAGTGACATGTGCTTCTAATGGTACTTTGTCCAGTGTTGTTCTCTGGGGTTTGTCTCTCACTGGCCTATCACTGATGCAAGAATGTGGAGGTTGCCATAACACTGAACATGCTGTGCCTGAACTTATAAAGAAACTGCACACTCTGATGCGCAAAGAAGCACTGCCAATCCTGGTCAGTCGCAGCTGGTGCAGTCCCTGGTTGGGTGTAGCAGATATGGCCTACACATCTTAATGGCCTGCAGTCTGCTTAACGAGTCTTGGTCAGGTATTGCAGCTCACGGTGGGTAGCTGAAAGCCACGCATGGTGATGCATTGTACATAGAAGGTATTTTACCATTGTCCTTATAAAAAAAGCTACCTGCCCATGTGAGGCTCCGCCTAGCAGCTGTGACAAAAACGGTGAACAGCCTTTACAACGAAACTTTTACAACGCACTACCTTTACAACACAACTTTTACAACGCAAACTATTACAACGCATTGCTCTGGGGGGCGCTATAGGATAGGGAATAGGTTAATTTACTATCCAATAACCTTCCCTAGTGTCCACGGGGACTGGAGTTGGAATAGTAAATGAAACTATTCACTATCCAGCACCCCAAAGCACTATGCGTTGTAATGGACTGCGTTGTAATACTTATGTTGTAAAGGCATGCGATGTAAATGCATGCGTTGTAATGTCATACATCCGACAAAAACAGCTCAAAACACAAAGTAGAGCCATTGGAAGAAGGGTAGCAGCAGTATTTGGGCCAGTGCTTGGCCACCACCTAGGGAACCCCATCAAACCTAGACATTTCTGAAAACTAGACATCTGCTGGAGTGTTGGTGGTGAGACTCGATTGGATCTCACAAGGTTTTCTTCCCCACAACACCCTGCAAACATCAAACTTTGCCAAAAATTACACATTTTCCTTTCATTTATGTAAACATTCGGAATCTGCAGGGATAAACAAAATTACCTACTTCTGCCGATAAAAACACTACCTCACTTGTGGGCTGGACCTAGTGCCCATGACAGGAACGGATCAAACCAGGAACAATATGAGTCTCTGATGTGCCTAGTTTGATCAGTTCCTGTCACAAGATCAGTGTGCAATAAAGCAGACATTTTGCAGTCTGTGTAACCACGAATTCAGAGATGTACAAATAACCACTGATCCTAAACCCAGCATTCTAAATACATTCCAGAAAAACATGGGTTGACTTCATACCAAGTTTTCATTCTTTATATTTTACCATACAAATTGCTCCATGTGGGTACACAAAGAAAAATCAAGGTAAGGTGTATCTCAGTTATTGGTCCTGGGAAGCACATGATTTTCAATAACCTACACACTCTATATATTGCTGGGACCAGAAGGGCCTGTCAGCCATAACTGCGTCTTGTGTTCTTCAAACAGCCATCATGACAAGAAGTTCTAGATGAAAACATAGCCACAAATGGCACTGTTTGCCTTCTCATTTTCATTAAAAAAAATTGTATTTCAAATGTAAGCTTTTTAAAGAAAACCTTACGTGATTTACAAAAATGACCCCTTGCAGAATTCAGAATTTCAACCAAAAAAAAAATCAGAAATGTGCAGCTTTCCGGGACCACCTATGGGTTTTGTACCCATTTCCATAACAAACTGCAAGTTGGCTGAAAACCCAAAATTTGAAAAATGGCAAAACTGTGGTAAAAAAATTAAGTTGGGTTTTTGATAAAACTGTTGTTGTTGGTAGATGGTAATCCTAACACGGCAAATATGTTGTTGCTGCCATTTTTTTTCTAGCACAACACTTTTCTCCCATTTCCCACAATCTCTGGTTACCTGTAAAATCCCCCGGATGTCGGGGGGGAAAAAAGAAAGCAAATTTGGCGTGGATATCTTGAGTGGAAGTAACAAAAGTTACCAAGGCGTAAGCAAAAAATATCACAGACAATAAAAGATAAATTGCTCCGCACCGGGGGTTAAGGGAGGGGGAGGAGATGCTTGGGAATTATGATGCAATATGGTACACACAGCGCATTTATATTTCTTTCTGTTAGTCCACAAGGTATGTTTGAATGTACATTCTCTTCCGGCCAGTTGCTGCCTTGGGTGCTGTGCTTGTGGTACCTGTCATTTTAATACACATCTTGTCACCTGTAAACAGTTCATTCTTTTACCAGGCTGTGACAATTTACTTCACTGAAGTTACACCTGAGAGAAATTTAAGGAAGATTAAAACTCTACGCTAAAGGAGCTGGTGAAGAAAGCACATCCTCACCTGTTAAGAAGTTAGATATTCATCAAGAAGAAGACCATATGACTAATTGGGAAATTGACAATTTTCAATACTGAGGCCCTCTCGGTGTGGTACAAAACTGCCTTAGTCTTGGTTTTGAACAGAAGCCCCCAACCTAAAAAGGTCTCCTATTTTTAGGCATATGTCTAATAGACTAGTTTCGAGACTGGCACCTCTGTCTTTTAAAAAGAAGATCGGTGCCATTTCTGCATACAGGAAAAGAAAGGTAAAAATTATAGATTGAAGAGCAACGAAGGCAGCAACTTAATATTGTTTGAAAAGTTTGACTGATACTTCAACAGTATTGGGCTGCAGACGGTTGAGTTACAATACTCCACCACTCTATCTAAATTGACCTGGTTATTGACATTGACTGAACCAACCTTAGATAGAAAATGGCCCAGGGAGTTGATTGACTATTCCTGGGAGTCCAAACACAGGTCTGAGGGAACATGTGTAGGCTAACACTTGGTAAAGTTTTGGGAGGGCAATAGCACTGCATCGATTTGCTAGCTATATAAAAGTACCGAGACAAACTGAAATACTATACAATTCCGTACTTAGTAAATCTAGGCCATTGTGTTTTGATGGCACTAAAAGACTCCCAGTGCAATTACAGTAACAGCATACCGTCACAGGGGGAGGGGGGCTTGCAAAGAGCCCTAAGGTTCAGTGACAACCACAGGACCACGCAGACACCGGCAAAGAGACTGAAAGGCCAATTGGTGTATAAACACTGTAGGGCAGGAATAATAGATCAATGTAAGGCGATACCAAAACTGACATTAGGCATAATGGTAGATGAATGCGGGAGGGCATGCACATCCTGCCTCTGACAACTCCTGGTCACCACAGATGTTCTGTCACAATGCGTGCCATCCCACCTTTAGCCATATACAGGGATGGTTCTAGGATTTCCGGGGCCCAGTGCAGAACGGGACTGTGTGAGGTCCCTCAAATTTGCATATAAACAGATATCACAGGAAGTCATCAACTTTGAAGATCTATTAAGTGGAAATACATTATATTAGTCATGCGGTTGGAAATGTATGTCCTAGTCCTCCCCACAACTTATATCTTTAATCAAGTGTTATCTGTTTACAGATTAGTGCGTGTATATATATATATTCACTGAAAAAACCATAGGTTATAGACCATATATAGTTAGGAATTAGCATTTAAAAAACCTTATTTTACTCACACAAAACCATTGAAATTCCATATATAGTTAGTTGCACTAACTATATATCGCGCACCCGCAATCCACTGCTGATCATGTCACATATTACATCATTCATGACATGGTCAGTGACATCACTGATGACATCACTGATGACATCTCAAATGACATCACTGATGACATCACTGATGACAACATCCAGTGACTGTACTTTTCTGTAAAGTTAAAATATGTCTTGAGTGGATGTATAAGTGTCTGGATGAAGGATTTAGTAGGTGCATGACTGACTGTATGAGTGAGTGATTAAATGTGTCTCACTGAATGCATGGGTTAGTGACTAAACTGTCTTAATTTGTGCATCATTATGTCTGTTGTTCTGTAAACTGCTGCATGTGTTGATCATTAGCTATACGAGAGGCTATATGTGTTATTAATTGGTTGCCCAAGTATTTCTATGGGAGATTGAGTTTGTGTGGGGGTGGCTGGAAGGTGTGTGACTCTATGCATAGATGTGTGAGCAGTTTATTCACTAGGTGTATGAGTTCAAGAGTGCATGTGGAAACAGCTACATGGGCAGTTGACTGTGTGCATGAGTGTATTGATGAGTGAATGGATATCTCAATGCTACATGTCATAGTAAGTACATATGTAAAACACAGTACATGTGAGAGTTGGCATATATAAATAACTGTGCATGAGAGCCACTGAATGAGTGAGTGGTTGTATCGATCATTGTGAACTTGTATCAGGGATTGTATAAGAGAGTAAATATGTGTTAGTATATGTTTCAATAAGTAAGGTGTGTTTAACTGTATAGTTGAAGAAATGGAGGTGAGATTGTTTCTTTGCATGACTGACTGGGTGTGTGAGTAACTCCATGGATAAGTGGCAGTGTGTGAGTGTCTGTTTACACTGAGTGTATCTAAGGTTATATTAGAGTCTGAAGAGGTTTATCGTATTAGCACAAGAATGATGTCAAATGAGATGTCATCAGTGATGTCATTTGAGATGTCATCAGTGATGTCATCAGTGATGTCACTGACCATGTCATGAATGATGTAATATGTGACATGATCAGCAGTGGATTGCGGGTGCGCGATATATAGTTAGTGCAACTAACTATATATGGAATTTCAATGGTTTTGTGTGAGTAAAATAAGGTTTTTTAAATGCTAATTCCTAACTATATATGGTCTATAACCTATGGTTTTTTCAGTGAATTTTCAAGGTTTTGTAAATGCTAATTCCTAACTATATATGGTCTATAACCTATGGTTTTTTCAGTGAATTTCAATGGTTTTTTAATAGCAAATATCATAAGCTGTCGAATGTCAAGTACGTGGTAAGTAAAAACATTTTTGTGTTTATGCACACTGATCTGCTTTGAATGCTGCCCCCCACCCCTCATTTCTATTAGGAGTACTCTCTCTTTGCAGATAGTGAAGGGTAGTTAACGCAGCCCTTTGCCCCCTTTGTAATACGTCGTGCCTGCTTCTCTCTCCATTTGATTGATTGTTCTCTTTGGT
The DNA here is from genome assembly GCF_964261635.1 of Lissotriton helveticus. Lineage (NCBI taxonomy): Eukaryota > Metazoa > Chordata > Amphibia > Caudata > Salamandridae > Lissotriton > Lissotriton helveticus. The sequence goes on along the minus strand of NC_136068.1, from coordinate 1,117,782,083 downwards.
TCATTCTCTATTTACAAACAAGCACAGAGTCGCAATACTCTGTTTAGTCTTTGCAGATAGCGAAAAATCGTGTAAAAAAACAAAAGGAATCGAGCAAAATCAGTAGGCCACTAATGGGATCTCTTTTTGACCTCGCTAAAATAGAAACATTAGGAACAACCTGTTGAAAATAGCAATGCGTATGTACATAAGCGGCGTTCATTTGTGTTCACAGTACCCCTTGTTGATTTTTTCAATCGAGCATTGAATTGTTCGAAGTTAATTCTCTTAAGGATCTTCTCTACCTGCAAACGAGGAAGAATAGGAATATTCTCTCTCCCTTTGCAGATAGTGAAGGGTAGGTAACGCAAGCCTTTAACACGTCGTACCTATTTCATTCCTCATTGATTGATTGATTGTCCGAACATTGACTGTTTGGGAATTAGTTCTTTTTGGAGGTATTCCCTGTTTGCAAATAAACGTAGGAAAATCTTTGCAAGTAGTGAAAGGGTACGTAATGCGGACCTTTCTCCCCCGTTGTAATCTGTCATGCCTATCTACTCCCCACTGATTGATGCACCTTTTTCACCCGGACCATTTACTAGAGATACGTCATCTGGCCCGACCAGAGAGCACCCCTAGTGAAAAGGACATATGCAATAATAACGAAGTGATCACTGTATCCTGTTAACAGAAACTTTACCATGAAACAACCTGGAAAGAAAAAAATAGGAAAACGAAAATCAGTAGGCCACTGATGAACATGAACTTTTATTAAACAACAAACAAAGAAACGATAACATAACGTAATGATAAAACCTATTAATGTCCTAGAAACAAGAAAACGTTAAAGTATGCCAGTGGTGAGAGACCAGAAAAACAGTCCGAGAAACCAAATCCGAGAAACCAAATCACCCCTCGCTGTCCCAACTCATGCACTCTGAAAGTTCAAAGTTTTGAGGAGTGCTTGTAACATTGTCTGAAGCCTATTTGCAATTGCTTCATCTTCACTATTCTTAAAGTAAGTGGGGGCTGTTGTGATGCGGTGCCACCCTGAACCGCTTGACGGAGGCCCCCGAGGGACGGTGTCATGTCGCGGACTCGGAGGGGGCGCTTGGCTCCGGCCCCCTCCCCAAGTCGTGTTGCCCTGGTGTGGCCTGAGATCGCCCCCGACATAGGTGGCCGGCTCCCGGGGTCAAGCGGAACTTTTTTCCTTTTGGTGACTCTTCCATTCTTCACCTTGTCCCACAATCCGTTTCACCTAAAGACACGCTGTAGTGGGGCACCCCTTTTCCGTTTCATTTGCCATTCAGCCCGCTTTTGCTACACTGTGCCTCTTCCGCTATTCAGCTGTTTACCGCCCGCTCTTTCGACTACAGCGTCTCGCTCACCATGTACTTGAGTTGCTCCCGCTCTTGCGGTGCAGCGATAGGCGGCTGCCACAGGACTCTCAAAATGGCGGCCATCTCTTCAGATTTGGGCGTGGTCCACTAAATGGGCCTGCGACACCTTGGAACTCGGACGCTTGTCTGCTAGAGCTTGGGCTCCATTCTCGAAAGCGTCCCCTCATCCTTGAAGATTCTACAAAAGTCTTGGGGGCCCCCGACTCCCGCAGGCTTCTGGTGGGGAGCGCCTAGCATGATTGCTCGTGGAATGGCCACGACGGAGCTACGAAATGGTGGTGCTCTCATGCTAACGCCAGCTTCAGTCTGAAACATCCAGAAACACTGTAGACTACCAATTCGATCAGTTCCGGTAGCGCTCCAACGTGACCCGGTAGAGAAGAACTTGCCCTCCCCTCTTTGACTGATGGTTCTTGTTGCCTGTCCCTTCTGTTGTCATTTAACAGAACTATTTAGCCTGCTGAAAGGGGTTGTGTGCCGTCCGCTGGTTGGTGGAGACATTTTGACTATATTCTGGACCTGCGTTGTCGCGTAATGCGTCATATGACGCGCCGCGTTAGAAAGTTTAATAAATTATGAAACACAATAAACAATCCTTAAAAAATAAAAAAAAATAAAAAATAATCAACAAAAGCAACAGCTAGGTAATACACATATAATTTTATCTCCGTGAAGCGGAGCGCTGTTACAGATATATATCTTGTTTCTGAACGTTAATTTCTCAAAATGCACCGAAGCACATATATTGAGACCTAGCAAAGGCACATCGGGCTACCAGTCCCTACAATTTTTCCAAGTTTCGTGCAAATCCATTCAGCTGTTCGATCCTACCGAGAGACAAGATGGCGGCCGCTACGGACTGTTTGGAATGTTTACAGACACCGGAGAGCCAATCAGCTTCGCTTCGCAAAGCTCCGTAACGCGAAAAGTACACGAAGCGGTGCGCTGTTACAGATATATACCTTTTTTTGAACGTTAATTTCTCAAAATCCACTGGAGCACATATATTGAGATCTAGCAAAGGCACATCGGGCTACCAGTCCCTACAATTTTGCCAAGTTTCGTGCAAATCCATTCAGCTGTTCGATTATTATTTTTATTTTTTTTTGCCCCGCGGGGCCCTTTTAAAACCTCCACATCAAACCTAGGGGGTGAGCGACAATGTACTATGCCCCCTTATGGTCATTTGCCCCTTCGCTTTGGCCTCCTCTTGTCTCTCGATCCTACCGAGAGACAAGATGGCGGCCGCTACGGACTGTTTGGAATGTTGACAGACGCCGGAGAACCAATCAGCTTCGCTTCACAAAGCTCCGTTGCGCGAAAAGTCCGCGAACCAGAGCGCTAACCGGTCCGCTGTTACAGATATATATCTTTTTTTAAACGTTAATTTCTCAAAATCCACTGGAGCACATATATTGAGACCTACAAAAGGCACATCGGGCTACCAGTCCCTACAATTTTGCCAAGTTTCGTGCAAATCCATTCAGCCGTTCGGGCTAAAAGTGAGGCCAACCGCCCTATGGAAATTAACATGGGAAAAACGCGTTTTGGGACCCCCCTTTTTTCTCGGCCCCCCCTTGACGAACCCCCCCAAAATTTTCAGGGGCTGCTCAGAAACAAAATGTGCCATTTTCCTGAAAATTTCAGCCAATTCCGTCCACAAACGCCAAAGTTATTAGACATAGAATTTTCAAAAAACCCATAGAGAAAAAATCCTAACTATATATACCTACTGGCGACCGCCAGTAGGTAATATATATATATATATATATATATATATCCTACTGGCAGTCGCCAGTAGGTATTTATAGTTAGGACCTAGTTACCATATGAAAATGGCAACATTTTATTCCCAATAACTTTGGCGCCGATTGACGAATCTTCGCAAAATTTTCAAAACTAATTCTTTGTTGAGAACTGCTCCTATGTTGAAAGTTTGGGTTGATTCGTCAAGGGGAGCCGAGAAAAAAGGGGGGCCCAAAACGTGTTTTCCTCATGTTAATTTCCATAGGAAACTTTAGACAAGGCTACAGGTCGAACGGGTGAATGGAATTACCCCAAATTTGGCAGGGAGAAGGGTCTTGGTCTAGAAAGCATGCTTTTGTTTATTTGGTGTAAATTTGTTCAGTAGATTTTGAGAAATATCGACATTTACAGATATTTGTGAATTCTGCCATCTGATTGGCTGAGGTGTTACGAGCACAAGCTTGATGCTGATTGGCTGCAAGCGGTTGCAACTAGGAAATGTTGGCTTCAATTTTGTGAATCCGTTGAAGCAAGTAAGGTGAAATAAGGGGGGGAAATGTGGGAAATAGGAGGGTAGGAGCACTGTAACCTCTGTGGGGTGTTTAGGGTATGCTATAGAGGGGGTGAGAAGCGAAGTATTTACCCCTACCGGTGTGTAAGTGGTGGGCTACGAAAATTAAGTGAGGTATTGCGTAGAGTCTGATGCGGGTAAGGTGAGCTGGTGCAGGACTTGGGAATTATAGCGAAAGCCCAAATTGTGTGTCTTATGCTGTGAAGTCATGTGCCGTGGCCACTGCACTACAGTTTTGGAAGTAGTGTCCGGATGTGTTTATAACTACTAGGACGAACTACTGACCTGTACTGGTATGAAAGTCCTGGGGTACGGAATATATGTGAGGTACTGTGTAGAGTCTCATGTTGCTAAGCTGAGCTGCTGCCGGAGTCCGGGATTAAAGTGTGAGCCCAAACTGTGTGTCATATGCTGTGAAGTAATGTGCTCTGGCCGTTCTGCCACATCTGTGCAAGTAGTGTCAGCATGTAGTTATAGCTACTTAGATGAACTTTTGTTTAGAACATTGTAGCTTGTGTATGGTGGTTAGGTGGTGTTGTATAGGGAGTGCGAAGGTAAATCAATATGCTATTTGTAAAGCGCAAACTACTCACCCCTATGGGTGAGTAGAGCTGGGGATCAAAGTGAGAGGTCTGTGCTACAAGGTGAGATAGTCTGGCCGCTGTGCCACATCTGTGTGGAGAATACATTTTGGCGAGGGTGCGGGATTGGCGTTATATGGCCCTAAAATAGCAGGCCTAAGTCGTAAGTTATAGGTTGGCTCTAAAACGAGCCCTTGTGTTCATTAGTTGGAGCTACATATAAGTGCGGATGCACAGCTTCAAGTTATTCAGAAAACTCGGTTTCCCTAATCTGTGAAGTGTACTCCATCACTTCTGTATATATACGCCATATCAAAACGAATGTTGTTGTTGTATATGGACCCCATTTTGTGGTATGCAGAGACAGCTTTGTTGACTTTTTTCTGAGATTTTTCAATCTGAGGACAAAATTGTTTCAACCATTTCCACTTATGTTTTAGGCATATATTGGAATATACAAAGACAGTTTAAGGCAAAAGTAACATCAATTGTCCAAAGGTGTCCTTCATAAGCATTTCAAAATCTACCGCAGGTCGTTTCCACCACATTGCACAATCAAGAGGTCAGGGAGAGCAAATAGGTTTTAACCAAAGGCAACAATTGGTGACACTTCAATCCTCTGTCCAAACCATTTAATGTCCACATTTTATAAACCTAGGTCTAAGTTAATATGTCTCTGTTCTGCATACCTCTTGCATCATAAAAACATAGCTATGCCCTACGATCCACACTAGCATTTTGAAGGTATGACTGGAAGATATGGAAAGATGTCTGTAGCTCATGCAGTTCTTTCGTAGAATAAGAGATATGTTTAAAGATGGGGAACTAGTTTCTTTTCGCATACAAAACGGTACCTGATTGGAAGATGAAAAGCATTGCTTTTTAAAAGTAGGGTGCACATTCGTTTTGTGGAAAAGTAGGTTTGTGATTGGTTAAGAAAAAGCAGTTTGCACGTGGAGTACATATTATAGGATAAAATTTGCTCAACTCAACCACACCTGCTACTTGCATTTTGAAGGCACTGTTCGAACTTAAAACAATCGTGAACTTTTAACCTGCACGTGGTGTTAAATGTTCGAGAAAGTGTGTTGATAGAATACGTTGCATTTCTGACTTCGATGTGTACTTACATTTAAAAAAAAATATTTATATGGAAAAGTAGAAAGACAGTAATAGAGAGAATTTGTGAAAGCTAAAAGAATCAAGGAACTATTGTAATTTGTTCTTAATTACCTACTGGCGGTCGCCAGTAGGTAGTTATCACTGTTAACGGTCTGAAAGGGCGGTGTTGCTCAGAGTGGCATGGTGGTGATATGATATGGTGCTACACTCTGGTATGAAACCGAGAGTCTAAACAGAGAGGTCATTGCGGTAAAGTGATGTGGTCTGGTGTTTGTAGCATACGTGTGCAAGTAGTGTTAGTAGGGGTTTATACCATACAGGGAATGAGAAGCGAACTACTGACCGCTACTGTGTGTTGATAGTATACCGGAAGCGGAAAGCGAAGTAGTTACGCCTACCGGTGTGAAGATTTGGGGATGAAACCGAGCTGATTGCTGTAAAGTGATGGGCTCTGGGCGCTGTAGGATACTTGTGGAAGAAGTGTTAGTTTAAGTTTATACAATATAGGGAGTGGGAAGCGAAAGTCTTACCCCTACCGGTCTCAAGACTCGTGGATGAAACCATGAGCTCATTGCTGTAAAGTCATGTGCTCTGTGTAGTATTCCATTGTAAGTCATAGTAGAATGTTAGTATGTCATTCTACTAGAAACTAAAGGGCATATTATCAAGGAACGGCGTTAAAATTATCGCCGCTTTAGCAGCAGGACACTGCCGCTAAAACGCTGATAATGGGCTTGATAGTATGCCGTAGAGAATTCCTATAGAAGGCCATATTAACACCAGAACATTGGCTTCTATTGGAATTCTCTACAGATAAAGCGGCGATCCTTTTAACGTAGTTCCTTGATAATATGGCCTTCAGTATGTAATGTTAGAATGTAGGGTTATCATGAGGGGACCTTGCGGTGTTTGTACACGGTGCTGGATTAGACGGTTGCTTTGCTGTCTGCTCCTGTTGGTGGTTGTTTCAAGTGTCTTGTTTTCTTGTAATAAATCTACTTATTGGACCCACTGCTGTCTGCCTCTTCACTACATAAATTCAGCGATGAGCGGCAGAAGGCAAAAAGAAGGCACCACTCACCAATATTTCAAAATTGCTTGCGTTGTGCTGAAGAGCCGTTTTGTTCTTGTAGCTGTTTCTACTTATGCCAGGGTCCTCGGCTCATTGAACTATGTCATCCGACTTCTAGTAGGATTTATATTTTTAGATTTTGCGCTTCCTCTGCTTCTTCACTAAATTCTGGTCGCTGTACTACACGTGTGTAAGTAATGTTAGTATGCGTTTATACTAACAAATGCATCATGGTAGTAGGGAGGGCGACCTCTCAGGAGCAGCTCATACAATGTCCAGGGGTGTGCATTTGCTGGACATCTGTGTGTGCTAATAGAGGGTGGTGCATGGCTTCCACCCTGTGATAACAAATACTTGTTCGACTACTTGAAGCGAAAGGAGGAAAATCTTGTATCGCTGTAATAGAGGGGATGCGGATGGTATAAATGGAGAGAAAAGAACAAAAAAAAGCGGGATCTCACCCATTCTTTCAAATCAGGCCCCTGGTGGGTGGGTAATGTTCCGTGGCCAATCCAAATATTATATTGTGGGGTCTCTGTAGGACTGGGCATCTTAATGTCACATTTAAATTAGGCGCGGAAGGGAACAGACGTTTTGCAGCCTAGGGGAGCGCCACCTTCCCGGGTATTGTTTACTAATTTTTCGGGGGGGGGGTCGAGGTCAACTGAAGTCCGGGGATCGCCAAACTCCTGGTCTTTATTTAAATATGCAGGGTGGGCCTCGGCAGTCCCTGAAGCCTCAGTGGTCCTAGGTAGTGCCTTATTTGTTATGTAATCACACGGGCAGTCTTTATGGTGTTATAAAGTGATACACTCATAGAACCTATTTGTTCTGTAATCACAAGGGCAGTCCTTATGGTGTTATAAAGTGATACACTCATAGAACTCTTGCAGTTGTACAATTACCCAGGCTTCATTTGTCTAATAGTTAGTTAGATTATGTTTGGTAGGTGCACTCTAATATTAAATAATGTTGTCCTTAAAATCTCCTATAAACAGATGATTTTCCCAATAAATAATAGACAAGTGTCGTCAGAAAAAGAAGACCTATACACTCAGCTATTTATTTGAAAAAAAAGTAACCTTTATTAAAACAGAAACAAATAGAAATGTAACTTTAAAAGAACAGAATAATAAATAAAACGTGGGTTGGCCTCCAGTGGAAGCAGCGTAGGAAACCTGCAAGACAAAAATGAAACATAAGTATGTGTGCTATGTGGAAGAGGTAAAGAAAGGTAGTCCGAATGAAAGGACCATAGTGAGAATGGAAGGGAGGGGGAGATGGTGGAAGGGAGAAGGGGAGGGAGAGTCAAAAGAAGAGAGGGAGGAGGAGACAGAGCGTCGGCCTACTGCACCATGTTTACCCTCCGTCACCCGTTTGTCTAGGACGCTGGGGTCTGCGGGAAAGAGTGTGGTTCAGCAAGTCCTTAAAATTAAATACATGCGGCCAGAGATTATGGGACATATTATGAAGGAAGGGCGATAACATTATGGTTGATAATATGCCCTTATGAATTCCTTTAGAAGCCCAGGTTCTGGTGTGAACCTGGGCTTCTATGGGAATTCACAAGGGCATATTATAAACCCCTTATCGCTGCTTTGGCGGCAGTTTCCTGCTGCTAAAGTGGTGATGTGTCGCCCTTCTTTGATAATATAGTCCTACATTATTAGCTACGGGAAAATCGCTTGCATGCACCTGTGCACCAAGGGTGCTGCACCGCAACCCCTTCCCCCGTACTGTGCTCCATTGTATGTCTTGCACACCGAGGCTTCACTGCTCACCTGCCACCACTGGTGTGTCCCACGAAGTGTTGGTGCAAGCTCCTAGTCCGGGGTATGTTTGTACGGTAGACCAGGTCTCCGGTTAGGGATGGTGTCTTGATACCACTATGGAAGGTGTCAGAATGCCAGGGCATCATTGCGGGGTCAGCTCCTGTCCGCCCTTCTGGTGACAATCAATGGAATGTCTGAAAGGGGAGAAATAATTTAATGGTGGAAACGTCTGGAGGTAAATGAAGGTTTATTATAAGCTTGATAGAAAATAGGAGTTGAGTGCAGCCTTCGTTTTTGAAGTACGATCTACCAACTGTTAGTGGTAATCGTAGTTCAAAGAGGAGTTGGAGTGCACGAGAATACACAAGGTGAAATAAAAATATGTAATGCCAATGTTCACATACAAAGGAACAGAGGGCCTGCTAGAAGCATAATGTGCGGGTGTAATGCAGTGGCAGGAGCCTGTGTGCATGTACACTTAGTAAGGAGCTCACTACAGTGTCCTAAAAGCCAACGCCACGTGTCTGTAGGGCAGCGCTGCCCATTGGGTCAGGCCTACAGTACGGTCCAGCAGGTCCTTAAAATTAGACCGATGTGACTGAATGAGGTCAGAGATCACATCATTACGCACAGCAACATCGCCTTTTCGCACGTGCACCCCACCCCTCCCGCAGAACCGCCATCAACAGGTGTCTGTAGGGCAGCGCTGCCCGTTGGCTCAGGCCTACTTTATGGTAGAGCAGGTCCTTAAAATTAGACCGATGTGACTGAATGAGGGCAAAGATCACATCATAACACATAGCAATATTGATTGTTCACACCTGCGCAGCCAGGCTGAAGCACCCCACCCCTCTCGCCGCACTGCGCTCAATTGGAGGCCCTGTGCACCCAGGCTGCCTTGCTTACCCGCGGTCATTGTTGTGTGAGCAAACACTATGGGCAGCAGAGCTCACAATACAGATGGAGTGTTGATTGTAGGAGAGTGTACACCTCATGGATCCCTTTCGTAGACGACGGGCCGTAGGGCTCACAATTTAGAGCCCGTGTTGATTGGCAAGATGGTGTACACCTCATGGATCCATTTTTTTATTTTATTGCGCATTGTGATATGCGAGGTGGATGCGGCATATCATTTCAGGTAGTGTGGAAGAAGAGGGACGTGTGGCGTCATGGTTATCCTATTTATACGTACGCAAAGTGGGCTGGAGTTACGTACGCCAGGCCATCGTAGGGGTGTGAATAATTATTTCGGGGACTTGGGCGTTGTTCAGTTACTGTCTGGCCAGGAAGTATACCCATGTGTGTTTCTTTTGTAGTTTTGCCCTCGCAGAGTGTGCAATTTAGATAAGTGTAGCATGTGTCAGAACGGCGTAAACTATTGTTAATGAGTTGGCATGTGATCTAGGATGTGCAGTCTGCCCGTGGCTGATGATGCTCCATAGAGCCACCAATACCCAGGCCGAAAGGCAGCACAATAATGTGCAAACACACACACCAGGGGCATCGTGTAACACATATTTGTTTTTTGATGGAATGTTTGAGATGTATGACAATCACACGTGGAAGGCTAATGTACAGAGCATGAATATTGATCAAGATGATTGCTGCATGTTGTGTGTAGTATAAGATATGGGTATACAGGAAAACACTTTTCAAAAAAATCTTTCGAAGCAGAAGAGGTGTCTCATCAAATGCTGTAGAGAGAATGAGTAAAATGGGTGGGGTCGTACAACTGTTACAATGGGAAATGTTATGAACCAATCAAATGCTTTTTTTTAAGGTCACATGGCAATCGCAAACAGAGCGTGCAAGGAGGCCGCATCCGACGTGATCTTGACAAAATATGGTTATCATAATATAAGTTTATTACAGTTAGAAAAATATATAAATGTTTAAAATCATTTAGATTTTCGTGTATTCTCATATACTGCTTAAAGTTATTTAGAAATACTTTAGAGACAAAAATAAAAAAAGGGAATGGCGCACCCGGCGCGATACAATAAGTCTGTGACGTAACACAGGGCCTGGCAGCGTGTACTCATCGAATACGCAAAGCGCAGCATGCGCGACCCCAAACGTCATAACTTAACCTGTGGCTTGGTACTGCGTACCCGTCGGATACCAAAGTAGTACCTGGGGTGACTTCATGCGTATATGATGTTACGCGAGACGCGGTGCCACAAACTAGTCGGATACGAAATGCGCATCATTTACGAGTTTAGCAATATGGCGGATAGGATTCGTGTGGTAATGGAGCTTGGTACGCTACCGTTATGGGATTGCAGTTTTCTCCCCCCCTCCCCCCAAAAAAATATACATTGGGGGGGGGGGGGGGAGATATAAAACATTACATGATTTTTAAAGTTAAAAAAAAAGAAGTATAAGAGTTCCAAAATATTAAAAAATATAATAGAAAAAATATAGGTTTTATACACATTAAAATATGAAATTAACATTTAAAAAACCTTTGAAATTCACTGAAAAAATCATAGGTTTTTACAGACGTTCTAGTTAGGAATTAGCATTTAACATTTTTTAGAAATTCACTGAAAAAACCATAGGTTTCAGGGACGTTATAGTTAGTTAAACATTTGACTCATATGAAACCAGAGAAATTCGCCTGTTATAGTTAGTTGAGCTAACTATATCTCGCGCGCCCACACTACACTGCTGATGTCACACATTACATCACTCATGACATTGTCAGTGACATCACTTATGACATCTCAAATGACATCACTCATGACATCACTCATGACATCAGCCACGTGACAATCTGATGCACATACTGATGCTCTAATATAAACGTCGATACACCCATTCTAAAATGCGGACTACTATTTTGGAAACCATACACAGAAGAATGCCATATACTACATAGCACTCACTATTTCCTAGGTCTACACACACATCCAGTCACTTATACATGTAGTTACTCATCAATAGAGGACTATAATATGCACTCATACATCTATACATGCAGTCACATGCTGCCACCCATCCATAGAGTTACTCACACGCCTAGTCAGTAACGCAAAGAATGAATCACATACCCATTTAATCATGTATAGTTATACACACCAACTTAGTTATTTTTAGACATACCATATCACTTATTTATACAGATACTAACACATATTTACTGTCCTTTACAATCACTGATAGAAGCAGACACTTATTTATACACCCACTCTTGAAATAACTTAGTCTCACGTATACTCATTTATATACTCCAACACTCACATATAGTGGCTTAAAACATATGCAGTTAGTCATAGATATACCACTGAAACATTTATTCTCACCAACACACCCATAGACACACTAACTCACCCATACAGCCCTTTCCAGATGCACCTTTTAATCCATACAACCACTGAATCACCCACTCAGACATCTACGCACAGACTCATACACCCACCCACCCACCCACACAGACACTCAGGGACCCATACAGATACTCAGACAACAAATCAATAACCTATATAGACACTCATGTAGGTATTCAGCAACCCATGCAGTTGCTTACACACCAATGGAGAGACTAATACAGACGTTTACACAGTTTAGTCACTAACCCATGCATTCAGTAAGACACGTTCAACCTATACAGTCAGTCACACACATACAAAATAATTCCTTTAGGCACTTGTAAATGCATTCATTCTTCAATACACCTTGGTATATATATATATATATATATATATATATATATAAAAAAAACATATTTACATTTTATAGAAACACACATTCACTGGATGTCATGAGTGATGTCATTTGAGATGTCATCAGTGATGTCACTGATCAGGTCATGACTGATGCAATGTGTGACATTATCAACAGTGCATTGCAGGCGTGCAAGTTATAGTTAGCTAAACTAACTATATAAGGCAAATTTCTCTGGTTTTATACGAGTCAAATGTTCAACTAACTAGAACGTCCCTAAAACCTATGTTTTTTTGTGAATTTCTAAGTTTTTAAATGCTAATTCCTAACTATAACGTCTGTAAAACATATGGTTTATTCAGTGAATATATTATATAGATTTGTCGATTGCTGTTGTGGATATGTACGGTTGAATAAAGAACATCTTGCCTGCAAATAAGAGGCTCGCTTCTCCTTCTTCGCCGCCGAGGCTTTGGTGGAAGTGGTCGGAGTGCTTGTTTGATAGATATATATAGATATATATATATAAATAAACGCCATCAGGCGAGGCAGCACACGAGCGGCATCGCAATCCAGCGGGTAGAAGACACATCAGTATGCCGGTGTCAGCTCTGTCGTTCTTTGCCTGACGAGTTTGAGCCGTTTGCTCATCATCAGAGGCTCGACTGTCCTTGGCGCTCAACACTCCCACTGTTGATTGTTAATTGAAAAAAACTCAAATGAGTGTGAACGTTGCATTGTGGGGGTTTGCGGTGCCGCTCGTGTGCTGCCTCGCCTGAGGGCATGGTGTTTTTCAATCAATACTCGGTGGCCATGCCGCAGAGGCGTGCACCACCCCGAGTGCTGGGGTCACGGGACTTTGAATCACCGAAGCCTGATGTGAAGCGGTACCAAGGGATTAATGGACACATAGTATTCTGGGGCCCATACAGGGCTGTACTTCCAGGGAATCAACACTTACTACAAATCCCACAATGCAGCGTTCACACTCATTTGAGTTTTTTTCAATTAACACTGGGAGTGTTGAGCGCCAAGGACAGTCAAGCCTCTGATGACGAGCAAACGGCTCAGAAACGCGTCAGGTGAAGAACGACTGAGAGCTGACACCGGCATACTGATGTGTCTTCTACCCGCTGGAATGCGGTGCCGCCTCGCCTGAGGGCATGAATATATATATATATATATATATATATATATATATATATATATATATATATACTTACTCTCCGCGGCTCGTTTCAGGGGGAACCGCCCGTAGTCTGGTGGTGCGTCGTGCTGGCAGAGCCCCGCCAGATATTCAATTTCCAATAGCAACCAAGTTTTAACGCACTCTCAGAAGCCAGGGTTGTACACAGTGTTGCTTTATTGCTGTTACGCGTTTCGGAAGCCTTTGCTCCTTTGCTCACCTCTCGTGATATATATATATATATCCACTCCCCAAGTACTTCACTGCACAGACCAGGGTCAAGGACACGAAAGTAGTTGAAACAAGATTTTTATTTTAAGTGCTGGAAAACCTGCAGGCCTCAGACGCATTTCAGACACTGGGCTGTGTAAATATATATATGTGCCTAGGTTCACCCTTTGCAGTTTTGATTTCACAGTTCTCAGATGGAAGTGGCATGTTATTCTAGGTGTACATATAGTTCTTCATCAAAGTTCATGCCTCTAGGGCTTTTTGTTCGTAACAGTATTATGTACTTGGATTCCAACTGTTGCAGTCTCTTTTTTTTGATCACCCATTCTCTCATGTTGTTCCACCGTATCTATTGCAAAGTAGTTCATGTTGCACCAATCACTACCTTGACATGTTAGAAGATGTTTGGCCGTTGCATAGGATAGGTCTCGATTTTTTACAGCTCTGATGTGCTCTAAGACACGTTTTTTTATCATGCAGATAGTGCTTCCTATGTATAGCATTCCACAGTTACATTGTAAGACATAGACAGCAAATTTGGTAGAACACGTGATTCTTCTGTTGATTTCTATGAGACGTCCTTCTGGATCTCTAAGACTTTTTCTGTTTATGCCAATTTTGCAGGCCTTGCAAGTATAACATTTTACGAATCCTTTTTGTTGTTTTTCTAACCAGTTTGCCGTTGTTGTTTTCTCATCAAAGTGGCTTTGAACAAGTATGTCTCTGATTGAAGGCGCTTTTCTGAAAGTAATGAGTGGAGCTGTACCCATTAGTTTTTTCATGTCTGAGTCTTGAGTTAATAGTGGCCAAAACTTTTGCACACTTTGGCGTATTTTATGGGATTCTTTGCTGTATGATAAAGTCAACCTTGGTTTTTGTTGGGTTTTCTCCTGATCAGATGTGACTGGTGATTTCGTTTTTTGAATCAAAATTTCAGTTCGAGTTTTCCTCTCCACTTTGTTTCTACAGATTTGTAGATCTCTTTCCCGGTATCCTCTTTTCCTTAGCCTGTTGGTACTGTTTGCAATTTCTTTCCTGGCATTCTCTTCTTGTGAGCAATTGCGTTTCATCCTAATAAACTCCCCATAGGGGATGCTTTTAATTAATGTGTGTGGATGAAAGCTATTGGCATGGAGGATACTATTAGTAGCTGTTTTTGTCCTAAAGAGCGTGGTTTGTATTTGTCCTTGGTCGATATATATACAGATGTCTAGGAAGTCAATTTTATGGCGGTTGATGTTATATGTGAAGGATAATCCAATTTCATTCTGATTTAGTGAATCAAAGTATTGAATGAATTCTTCCTTACTTCCATCCCAGATTAGAAACAAATCATCTATGTATCTAGTCCATAGTATGATTTTATCCAGTACATCGCCATATTCCAGACTCCATGCTATCTCCTTCTCCCACCAACCCATGGTCAAGTTGGCAAGTTTGGATGTTCCTTAAATAGAAATTGTCGTTCCTCCGTATTTAGTCATTTCTTCCAAATCTCATTGATCATTCTGTGAATTGGATTTGATGATAATTTTATATACTTGTTGGAATCAAGGAGTTGACGGTATGCCTCTTTTTTGTAATCATCTACGTTTTGGATAACGATGTTACCGCCCTTATCTACAGGCTTTATCACTATTTTGGGATTGTTTGCTAGTGACTCAATTGCCTTGTGTTCGCTAGATGACAGGTTCTCTCTTGTTTTTGTATTTCTTAGTTTTTCAATTTTTTCAATTTCATCCATGATTGCCTCTGAGAATGAATCCTGGTGATAGCTGTGGGCAATATTTAGATTTCTTTTTTAATCCACTGCTTGTATGTTGCTTTGTTTGGATCTCTAAATCTTGAAGTACTGAAATCTCTGTACTCTCTTCATCTGATAGTTCATTCGCCAGATCATAGAGATTTTTTAGATGTGGAATTTCCTGAATTGTTAGCGATTCGGCTTCCGTAGATGTTGAGTTTGACGTGTTTTGTTCAATATAGGATACTCTTGTCGCATGGATTTTAGATAATTTCAATTTACGTACATACTTGTAGATGTAAATTTTTGTGTCCGTAAAATTAATATGTTTTTGGGGGCAGAATGATAGTCCTTTGTTTAATACTTGGTGTTCAATAGATGTTAATGAGTAATCTGATAGATTGATTACTACATTTTCTGATCTTAATTCTTCTTCGTACGATTTCTCAGTGGGTAGAATCTTTTTGTGCTCTGATCTCCGGGTTTTTCGGTGGCTTCTGAAGATTTTGAAGCGTCTCTGCCATACCCTCTGCCTCGTCCTCTGCCCCTGCCCCTGCCTGGTCCTCGATTCCGGGAGATATTCTGGTCTAGATTGACCACGTGCATTTCCTCTAAAAAAGAAAAAGGAGTAGAAGTTGCACTCTTTGTATTCCTGCTAGTAGTTGCCTCATTTTCGACTGTGCTTACATCAGATTAACTTCCTGATTCCATTTGTGGTTGTTTTTTGGCATAGTTGTTTTTTAGGGTATCGAATCTCCGGGCAAAGGTTAGGATCTAGCCATTTTTGTAGTCTGCTTCATCTCTTAAAAATTTCCTTTGTTTGCGTTGTTGTATGTCGTCTTCGTATTTTTCTAGGCGATCTTCCATTTCTTTACGCAGTTTATCTGAATAATTTTTCTCCTTTTTAGATATTTTCTCTTCTAGTTCTTTAATCATAATGTGTGCTTCCTCTAGATCCTTTTCAGAGTATTTGATTAATATGCGCATCATATTTTTACTGCACGTCATATTGTTTATCCCCCATTCTTCCAACATATCCATCCTTGTGTCTGGGTGTGTAGGCATGGTAAATATCCGTAATCCTCGCGGCACTCAATCCACCTCTAAATACTTTTCTAGTGTTAATATCTCCCAACTCTTATTTATTTCTCGTTTGTACTGCTTTTCTAGTTGAAAGTAGAGTTGTTTCAGGTTTGCATCTGCCAATGGTTGTTGGATCTCGTCCGTGCTTGTCCCAGGGTCTTCGCCACTGTTTGATGAAACCATAGATGCTGCCTTCTGCGCACATTTCACTTTCCGTGCTACCATTGTAAAGGTGACTCTAGCGATTTTGAAAACTGTGAACGTTTTAAGACAATGTCATTCAGTTATTTTGTTTGACTCAAAAGAAGGAGGCACCTTTGTTAATGATTCATGTAGTAACAAGTTGCCGCTTTCGTGGTACGAGGGGAAAGTGCCGTTTACTTCTGTTTCTAACGGGATTCCAATCCTCGATTGTTTACCGCCCAAGACGCTTCGAGTTAAAGAGCCAGTGCCGGTTATTTTAACGTAGACTGATGAGCACTTACCCGAAGGGGAGGCTCCTGTGCGGGCGGGGCTCTCTGCTCCGTCCTTCAGCGCTCGACCCAGTGGGGATGTCGGTGCTCACTCAGCGTTCTATTTCGGCGTTTCTCTATCCTCGGGCGCTTCCTGCTTCGATTCTGTTTGCTGCAATGTGGTCAACAGGCAGGATCGCTCAACAGCGGGTGCCGGCGTTGGGCCAGACCAGAGGCCAAAGTTAATTTTTAGCACAAAAGACGCCGCACTCAGCAACTTGGATTTTCAAAGTTTAATTGGTGCCCAGTCTGACACACCAACGCGTTTCAGCCTTGCGGCCTTGCTCACGGTAGGTGGCACTATTTTCTTACCCAATTTTATACAGTTTCGTGTTTTTAACATGCCCATGAATTCTGGGACATGTAGTTCATTCTAACAGTTCACCTTTGTCAGACAGATTTACATTTTTTTAAGTTGAAGATGATGTCATTCTCAAAATAGTCGGGTACTATACCGGAACTGCCCCATATGACTAGTAAACTGATTCTCCTAAACAAAAATTCTTGCACTATACATGAAATGTAAGAAATTGTTTCGTTTATATTAGAATAATAACCCTGTTTTTCTAATTTATCCATTACCAAAAAGCAAGTTTTGATGAACTGTGAAATCCATTTTGAGAATTACATCATCTTGAAACTTAAAAAAATGTAAAAATGTATTTTACCAATACTAAGCTGTAATACTGTGCATGAACAGCACTGTACATGCCCATGATAAACACAAGAATTACACAAATAAAGTTTTCAATACATTTATTAAAACAGTCACAGTCTTTCATTGAAAGAGTGATCTGCGATTATTAGGCAAATAAATGTAACCAGCATTATGAACACGGTGAAAAGAATAAACAGACCAACCCTCTGCTCGATCTTAGTTTATCCATAGACCCCATACCTGGATAACTGGAAAAAGTAATCAGCCTGATGTGGAATTGGCAATCCCTCTTTGCAGGACGGAAGATCAGTGTTACCAAAGTTGCATGTCGAACATAGCCTTCATTCCAAGACCATCATAGCTGGAGTGCCCCTCTGACCCGTAAAGGGAAAGTGCACTCTTTATATAATAAAACTACTGTGTTAGAGGTACAGCTCTGATGCAATGATGTGTTGAGATGTTAGAAGCTGTCTCGGAATAGGCAACGCAAGCGCTAGGCTATCTTGTTCTGTTCTTAGCCTTGAACGAAGTGAAATGCACAGATTATGTCACAGGTAAGGCTTTGTAAAAACAAGCAGCATGTACAGAGTCTTCTCAGAATTATATTGTGCAATTAACATATGTAAAAATAACATAGCTAAAACGAAGTGTGCTAAAACGTGTAAAATGTAAAATTAAAAAGGAAGAACCAAAGTGAGTCCAAGAGGCGTTCACTACAGCCCTCCACCAAACCCCTCACAGGCAGCCAACCGCAAGCTGTGCACGGCCTTTGGCATTGCCCAGCTGGAGGTTGGCAAAAAGTAGCACCGTTTTGAAAAGTTTTGTGGTGAATCGTCAAATGGACTGAATTTATTAGTAAAACAAGTAAGGCAAAAAAAAAGGCATATACATATTATATATATATACACACATATTATATACATATACACATTATTTATATATATATATATATATAATATTACACACACACACAAATACATTCACTGAACAAAACAAAGGTTTAAGTCATGTTATAGTTAAGTGACGTTGTCAGGAGCAACTTTAATGCTAACTATAACTTATGCCCCCACCATGCAGTGCTGATGACATCCCTCATGACATGTTCTATGACATCATTCATGACATCACTGATGACATCTCAAATGGCATAATGGTGACATTATTGATGACATCAACCAAGCTTTGTTTTCCTGCATATTGCTCTATAAATTACTATGGCATTAGTGGCCTGAAAGTAAGTACAAAATAGCTCAGGAGAATATCAGCCATTATTAATTCCATCACAGATACAACTCTTAGGTGTGGAAAGCATACATTTTGTGCAACATTTATTCTATATCATACACTTTATAGCTAACATAGTTCACATTAACAATCAACCACAGATATATAGGAAAACCTCATTGAGTATGGTGTTCAGTCTGTATATAACGTTTCACAGAAAGCCAAGTTCCTAAAAATAGTGACTGTCCGTTTCAAAACAAATGCCCTAATATGAAGAACTTTTATCTTTATCAAATCCATAAAACTCACCAAACCTACAGTGATATATGAAGTTGATATCAGCAGAAAACTGGGTACTGTAAACAGTGCATA